>NW_024581117.1:8943461-9161280 GCF_017639235.1 Corvus kubaryi
TTTGGGCATTTGATCTTTCTGCTTGGGTGGGTTGGTTGGTTGGTCGTTCTTCCCCCTTTTGTTTGCTTGTTTGTTTTTTCCCTTTTCTGTGTTTTTTTTTTCCCCCAGGTACACGTTTTTAAGCCACCAGACCGCCCGTGTTTCTGCGCGCCCAGCACAGCGCGGGTGCCTGCGCTCTCCCCCGCGTGTGCCGGTGCGCGGGGAGCGCTGCCGGGGGCGCCCCGTCGGCGGGCAGAGCCGCGGGACGCGCTGCTCCGGCATCGCCCTGCTCCGGCATCGCCCAGACCTCCCCGCTGATAATTGTTTTTATTCTTCCCTCGGTCAGAGTTGTTTCTCTTTTCAAGTTGCCTGAGCCAGCCATCTGATAGCCCTGGTCCCAAACCGTAGGGCTGACGCGGAACCAGCCCGTGTTGTGTCACACACGGGCACGGGTACCTGTGCAGAACCTGATCTCCCGTGGGGAAGGCTCCGGGCTGCATCCAGCCTCCCCACGAAGTTCCCCACCTGTACCCAGGCGCAGCTGAGGGTTGCCATCTTTGCAGCCTTTCCCCACACAAGCAAATCTTTCCCACCCTGTTTTCATTTTACTTGAATTGGGATGGTTTAGTAGTCGGTATATTGTTTCGAGTAATTATTTAAATTTATTTTTATTATTAAAATTATGTATTTAATTGCTGTGTTTGAATATGTAGCAGAAGCCTTCACTGGTTTCCATGGTGATTAATGTAGGAAAAGCCTTTTTGGAAGTAGGCATGCCACTCTAGGTAGGTGGGCACAGCACACGAATTTAGGCACATGCACATACTCAGGAGCGTAACATTCATGATTGCTCACAATTTGAGAACAAGCACTGTCATCCATCCTAAACACACATTAATTTTGGAAGGATGTGTAGCTACCCATCATCTTTACTGCTTGCTTACTAAATTCCTTGTTTCCAAATTCTAACAGATCTGCTACAGAGATGATTTTCCTTATTTGCAATGAGGTTTTTCTTTTAAACGACTACTTGAAAAGTCTTTCCCCCCCCCCCCCCCGCCCCCGCCAACAGTCTGCTTTGCTGTTAGTGTCAATCCCATCTCTTAGCTGTACTCCACAACCTTCAGAGAGTGCAGGTGCTGTAGCAGATCTGATGCCTGTTTATGCTGAGCCTTTCCTCAGTTACAGTCCACTGCCTGCCTTGGACACTGAGCAAGTTCCAGGTGGCAGTCCCAGGTTGGAATCCAGTGAGTGGTCTGACCTGCTGCACTGCCATGTTAGGACCTTACTGTGTAATGCCACAGGAGGGTGAGGGACAAGTTTTGTTAAGTCTTGTTCAAACATCATGAAGTTCTTTATAAAGAGTTATCAAAAGCAGAAGGTATTAATTTGTAGGCTATCACTGTATAACATGATAATATTTCGTTCTGAATGCTATGAATATCTTTTAATACCTCATCTAGTATTTACGGCTAAGAACAACACCAGCAAGCCTGCAAATAAATATGCCTGAAAAACAGGTATTGAATTTCATTCTGTTTCTGTGCTAATCTGTTTTCCCACCTTACTCAAACATTTGCTGAGACTTGTAGAAGAATATGTTCATTAATCTTAGCAAAACATACATAGTTAATTGAGCTCTAGTCCCAGATTCAATCTGTTGTAAAAATAACCCCTGATCTTTTTGTTTGTTTGGGGTTTTGTTGGGTTTTTTGACATCAGAAATTAGATCTGTCCTGTCACTGGAACTAAGAAGTGTAGGAATTAAGAAACATTCTAATAGAATTAAGGAAAACTATGCTGGCTAGGCATGCTCTCTCTTCACTGTGACTTGTATCTATACTGTGGTGTTTTTCCGTATTCCTACATTCAGTAGTACAGCAGAGTCTGTTCAGACTTTTTTGTACTTATAGGTAAAGGAGCATATGCATGTAAATTTCTTGTTTATATACATACCTAGGTATGTGCATACAAATGTTGGGGCGTTTGTTAGGATACAAGTTCAGTGAAATGTCTTTTTTTCCTTTCCGATTCACTATGATTGGTTTTGGGGACACTGTATTGTGCAGTCTCGTTGAAAAGGTAGTTTTTTACAAATCAGAGGAGCTGAAGGCCTAAATTCGGCTCATACAACATGTAATAGATGAATCATATTATCCTTCTGTTTCATTTCCCCTTCTGTAAAGTGTGGATGATGACCTTTAGCTATCTATATTCTGAGTGTTGAAATCTGTTGATACAGAAACTCTCTGAGGTCTAATTGTTTTTGTAGTTATGTAAGTTCTGTTCCTCAGCAAATTCCTTGCATTTTGAAGATGTTTCCATCAGGCATTGCCTCATGTTACTGGTGGGTGGACCCTAGAGCAAGTTTAATCAGCAGAGCCTGTACTCGTTCTGTAGCTCGCTTTTGAGGCAACACTGCTGTGGTTCACTTGAGCTGGTCAGAGCAGCATCTTGCTGCAGAGTGAGTCAGCAGCAGCCATGCTGTGACTGTCTCAACCTTCAAGGTTGCTTCAGCCCCTCTCACACTGGCTAACATCGCCCTAACAAGTTCCATTATCTTATGATTAATGACCTGGATTGACACGTGAGGTATTTGGGTTCTATTCCTGCTTATGCTATGGACACTTGGCCGACAGATTTTTTAATCCTGCTGTGCCCTCAGTATTCGTCTGTGAGATGCTGATAAGGATGTTTTCATGCTGTTGCACTTATTTTGTATGTTCTTATATTTGGGCAGTAAGTTTTTGCATTATTGTGTTGGAATACAGTTTCCTAGTACAGTTACATCTCGAGTGGAAAATTGCTGGCCACTAGTTTGGTAAAACCAAGAAATTTTAGCAAAGAAAAATGGATGAAAATGAAGGAGAGCTTGTTTTGAGAGTGAAGATTATAGACAGTCAGGGAAGAAGAAACTTGAATTTTTTTCCACTTGTCTTAGATAATAGCATTTTGGAAATAACTTGTTCAAATGTGCCTGTGTGTATATTTAAAATGTAATTGTACTTAAGAAAAATGAGTCATTACAAATGTCATTAATGCTGATCTGAGGCTATAAAGTCAATTACAAAGAGACTCTCCTAGAAATGCTGCCCTTGGAGCTTTCATTGTCAAGCTACTCGAGTCACTCGCTTGGTCACCTTCCACACAAGTCTGTTAATAATAAACATTTGGTTTCATTTAACAGAGTATGTCAACATGCTTTAAAGCCCCAGCATCTGCTCTGAAGGAAGCGAAGAGGGACAAAGCCAGAGGAACTGGCATTGAAAATTAACCTATTTGTGTATGGCATTGGTCATATTGTTGATTAAATACCAACATGGGATGAAGTCTTCATCTGTCCATTCCCACCCTTTTAAGTACATAGTAGGATGAACAGAGCACATTGCTTAGGTCTTTGAAGCACTGCTGGGTTTAGTGCCTAGCCTTGTTTCTTACTTGGAGGGTGAGTCTGAGCTGTTACCCAGAGCTCTACAGGCCTTGCAAGTGGCCGGGGTATAGAGGGTGACTGTGTTTGCACGTTCTCTTCCACTGGTACATGATCCCCACAGAGCAGTGCAGAAACTTGCCCACCACCTTCACAGGTATAGTTACAGGCGTATAGAGTGCTCTGCTTCTTGCTGTTGTGGAAGGCTTTAAGGTATTCAGTTGGATATTGTCATTTGGAATTTGAAAAGGAATGCTGTATTAAACGTGTGCATTATATTTATGGATTTTATGGATTGATAGGCCTGGTTATAGACTGAACCATTTTATCTGGACTTGAGATAAGGAACTTGTCCAGGAAATGCCATTAAACTTCACAACAATGGCCTTAGATAGGGCTTTTACATGGACCCATGTTAGTATGGACCATTTGTAAGACTTTATCATTTAAGCAGTAGAATGTATTTAGAGCTTCAAAGCCTCAGGTGGCTGTCTTCAGGGAACATTTGGGTTCTGGTCTTATTTGTAGGGCTGCACAAGTGTTCAAGATTTCCTTGTTGTACACAAATTTTAAGATTTAAAAGCTGTTCTCAAACCACTTTTAGATGAATTTCAAGACTTCTAAATTTCAGAGATTCATGCTGCAGAATAACTTGATGGCACATTAATAACTTAGCAGCAGATGGGAGTGGGAGGAAAGAGTTTCAAATAGTGGTTCTGAACCGAGCAAAGCTTTATAAGCTTGAAGCAAGGTTGAATATGCTAGCCAGCAGTCTGTGGTTATTACTGACCATGCCTTTGTCTCCCTCTCTGTGCCCTGGGGCATGATGAATCTTTCCACACAATAGTTTTGTCAGAGCCAATGGATGCTGTAGTTTCAAAATGGCATTTTCCATTTTGAAAATGTTTTGCTGAAGAGGTCCTGACCTACTCTATCTCTTGGGTATCCAGCAATTTTAAGAGCAAACCAAGATGAAAATATAGGAGCAACTTAAGATGTGGTTTGTTGCTATGTCTGTTTTTGGTTCTACCTGAAAGGGAAAACTAATTGTGAAAATTGTATTCTGTATCTGTGGAGCAAACTGTGTCTTCCCTGGCATCAGGTCAGCTCTCTGACACCACTGAGAATAGCTCTCTGCTGGACAGTGTGAAACAGATCTTCCCCTGATGCTCGGTACTGTAGCTCCCTCTTGGACTGAAAGGAAAGGCCTTCCCCAGGATTTAGAGGACATGGTGCTAATCCCCAGTTTTTTGTGCTTCTGCCAAAATAACAGATTTAACATAACCTGACACATGAGTTGCCTGTGATACTGGTGTGTGGCTGTTAACTAACGACTAAGGTTTTAATGCTTCTTTTGGCACTGCTGCCAATTTCACTACTAGTGAAATTCTTGGTTTTCATGGATACTCTAGTCACAGAAATCTGTAGTTTTTAGGAATTATCTTGCCTGATGATTAAGATTTAAGATAGATTCAGTTGGGAAACAACACAGTAATATATCATTAATATCTTTATTATATTCTTGATTGGTGTGGATCAATCAGCTTTGATTAAATAAAATAAAAATATAAAGGGGTGATAGTTCTACTTTGCATGAAGGATGTAACAAGAGATCCCTTACCAGAGTCTGAGGACCTCAGCTCATTTAAAGGCAGAGGAGAGTTAGAGAGTGAACTAAAGGAAAAGATCTCAGAAAAAGATGTGGGCTGGGCCTTCTCTGCTTAAAGGAGCTGCTAAAACTTGTCATGCATAAATGGCAATTTGTGTGTTTTCAGGAGGTGATGGAGCCTTCTCACTGTTTTTTTAAGAAAGGGCAGAAAAGGCACAAAAAAACTATTTAGCTGCTTTTAGTGTTTGTGATTCTGGTTTGATTTTGACTCCAGCAAGGAATAACAGAGGCATGTTAGTGTAATATGCACTCTTTATAGTAATTTTATTTCAGGCCTTCTTAAGTTCGATATTTAAAACCAACTGGTATTCTATTTTAAATTGGGCTCAAGTTTGGGTTCTAGATGAAGGAGTTCTGGACTTATCCTAGCTAGTGCGTCCTTTACTTGCATATTCATGCTTGCTGTGACACCAGCAATTCCAAGTCTGTGCCACTGAGCAGAAAGAGAAAAATCAATTATGCCAAGAAAGGAGCATGTACATACATCAGCAATTTGGTGCCCAGGGGAAGAAAAATCTGCATGTCTGCTGATGTCAATCTTCTTGATATGGTATTTTTGTAAATGCACGTGGGTTGCTATTTCTTTTAACTAGCTCAACAAAAAATAAATTTATTTTTAGTGTTATAAGCTTCAGGGCATCACAATTAGCAGATCAAAATTGCCAGTTTGATTAGTCAACCTTCTGTTTGCTTTAGCAGAAACTATGACAGTGACACTGTTAGCATTCCCACAGGTATTTTGGAAGATTCATTACGATTAGTGATGGGGTCCATTGCTTTCCCCTCCAATTTTAATTCTCTTTGGTTCTACAAATTTTATTTCTCAGCTGATGGAGAGAAATTCTGGGCTGATGAGCTCATTTGCAGTAACTCACCTGCAGCTGTATTAGTTTAAAAACGTTTGTATTAAACATGTGATGTATCTTGTCTTACCTGAATTACTGCAAGTAACTCAGTTCCCATGAACATCTACTGCTTGGACTCCTTTTGCTGATGCTGCCAAGAAGCTCATCAGCACTTTTTGGGGGATTTTTAGAGTATTCTGAAGCCTACTCGTTTTTCAGGGCAGTTAACTGCTGTTGGTTTCATTCTACTGGCTTTATTTGGAATAGAATCAAGGTGTGATCGCCTTGATAACACCTTGAGGAAAATATATGGAGAAGTATTGTGAAAATAGTTAAATATGGTATAATTTTAGCAAGAAGCTTGTCACCAAATTAAGTTTTCAAAAAGAATTTTTAAGAAAGCATTTTGAATGACAAGAGCTAGTGAACAAATGGATGAGCTCCCAAGCCTACTTAGTTTTATCTCTAAGCACTTTTCTGTCACCTACAGTGTCTTTCAGCATAGTTTGAGCTACCTGGGAAGGACTGGCACAATCAGATCACAAACTGTACATTGAATTGATGCTGAGTAGTACAGAACAGAGGTTATTAGTTCTTATAGATATATGTTTATACTTTTTTACATATCCTGGGACACAGTCTCAGACTATTCAAGCATAAACTATTGAATCTGACGTTCTAAAATAGCACGGCCCTATGTGCTCAGATTTGCACTGGGTTAAGCTTAGGACTGTTCTGCAGGTGAACAAACCCCCTGCTGTAGATGCATAAATGTTGAAAGTAAAAAATAAAAAAATTCGGTGATCTACCTGTGTGCTAGTGGTATTAGCTGAACAATTACTCTCCTGTTTTGCTAAGGCATCTTGACGTGAATCAGTCACAGAATTCACATGACTGAGCTACTTTGGCCCAACCCTTTATGAAAATATCTTTATAAGGACATAAATGTAAGTGTACTACAAACAGAAAAAGATTTACTGTCTTCCTGGAGCTTTTATTTCCTCTGTGGTCTGTACTGGTCAAGCCACAATTCAAATAGCTGATGATGAAAAACCCATGTGCTCATTGAACCTGTTTGCTTTGTCATTTAGGACTGGCACTCACCTGAAAGCTGCCTAAGTCATAGGATAACAAGTTTCAATAATTTCTGGTTGAATATTCTTTTAAGGGCAGGGGGAGCACTTATATTTTTGTCAGGAAGATATTATTGGATTTTTCACCCTTTTTTCTGCCTTTTTCAAGTTCATTGTGTCAGTATTAAAAATCCTTTTAGGGAGGTTGTTTTATCATTTTATGTAAATTTTACAATTTATATTCTTCCACCTTCTTACCGGGGAAAAATCAAATGGTATAAAACAAATACAGTGAATTCAAGAGCCATGTATGTTTTGATGAGTCTGGATTTCAACCCTACAGCTGCTGCTGTGGCATGAAACAGATGTCGTGTCAGCCAGCAACTTCAAAGGGGATTCCCTAGGCATGAGCGTGTGGGAAACTTAAAACTGATCTTGTTTCCCCAGGGGAAGCTTGTTCCTTCTGCTGCTCTCTGGTGTTCCCCATTAAACTCTGTTCCCGGGTCTGCAAAAGCTCTGCATACCATGGGCACAACCTGGTTTAGCTCAGGTTTAGAGACTTGTTTTAAGGTTCAGTGGGTGGATTTCCCTGGTCTGAGTTGTTTGTTTTGGGGGTTGGTTTGTTTGGTTTTGACTTCTTATTTTCGTTTGTGCAGGGGTGCCAAATCTCCCTAAAATCCATGGTCATGTTGGTAAAAGATTTTTCTAGGATAGATCTCAGAAATTTGTAGTCTCTGTAGAAATCGGAAAGTGCTGTAGTGGTTGATGCTATTTTCCCTGCATTTCCTACTTTCCTAACTACCTTTTTTTCTCCAGAGCTAGACAAGATAGAAAGCTACACAAGATCCATATTGTAGAATACAGATGAGGAGAGAAGCTGTGGAGAGATATATGCTGGGTTTGTGAAATGAATAGCTGTCTCTAAGAAATTACTGCAATAAACGTAATGAGGAATTATTGAGTGGTGTTCAGAAGCATGGTCTCCACTTGCTCAGGAAACTACAGTCAACTCTGTTATGTAGTTTTATCTCTGTAAAGTCTCAAAACACTAGCACTCTACATACAAGCTGTAAAATGTTACATAAAGCTTAAACACACACATTGCATAAAAATGAAAAGATGTAACAAATATTTCAATTATTTTGGATCGCAAGAATGAGAGCAATTTAAAAACCTTGTTTCATTTCCCTGCCATCCTATCCCTTCTTGGTGCTTCTGTGTGTCCTGAACTGATAGTTAGCTACTGTTTGACTGATATTTGAGCGGGTGGTTTAAAAGTAAAAGCTTTCCATGTCTTGGCAAATTTCCTGGACAGTCTATTCATAATGCCTTTAACTTTGCTAATTATATGAGATTTTTGGCCAGGTAGTACTCTCACACTTCTTTAAAGTCTGTATACATGAAAAAAGCTTCAAAGTGCCTTGCCCCCAAATGAAGCTGCTTAAGAGTAATGACAACAGTGTTGATTGTTAATTTGGGAATGTTCACTGAAAATCAGATTGTTTTTCTTGTGTAGGAGACTAGTTCCCTATGATTATTTTATAATTTCCTCTTTTTCTCATTTGCGGCTCCCACAGAATATGTGCATCACAAAGACAAGGTAGAAATCCTAAACTTACAAGACATCGCACTGGGAGTTAGTTCAGACCTAATAGTACTGAATTAAAAAATACAGCTTGTTTCACATGAAGTGTTGCAGATGCATTAAGTTATTGAAACAGTTATCTTTGCAAATTCTTTAATAAAATCCAGCCTAATTTCAATTTGGGAGATCTAAAATGCTCTGTTGTGTGTTTTCAGCATAGATGTTTTATAGATTTACGTATCACGACCATTTTCTACCGATGATACTATATTTTACCATTTTATATTGTTCTGGAATAATTAGGGCCATAATAAAAAAAACTTTATGGACAGAATTCTGCCATGATTACCCACCAGCCTGCATCAAATCACTCTGATAAGAAGGCTGAGGAATTTCTTGTCATATTATACTTTGTGCAAAACCAGTCCAGAAAAGGGGGTGTATCACATTCTTACTACTTCTGTGTTCCTTATTGGATCTGCTCTTTTTGTGGTATAAAAATTCGGTGATGCTGGAGAAATTCGAGACTAGAGAGGCACTCAAGTTGTTGTCATTTTAAACACCTGTGTTGTAAGTTGAGCACAGTCTTGCTGCATGCCCTTGGTAGGTGGAGTTAGACACCTGCCCCTTCTCACACCTACATCTATTGAAGTAAAGAAGGGTTTGTTCAAGTGGAGCACTTGTTTCTAGAAATGGGATTGTAATTTTAAAGCAAAAGCTGAAAAGCATTGAATATGCTAGTGCTTTTTATTGGTAGTTATTTTCTGAAGTAAATGAAAGTCTTCAATTGCCCTAGCATTGCATGATACATAGTAATTCCTATTAGCTAGTACATTAATTAACTTTTGTAATGGATGTTCTATGAATGTGTTGAAATGGCTGCTTTATGCTTTGCAGTTCCCAGTGAGTCTATTGAGTGAAATAATTTTTTTTGTTGTTGCTAGAACTTGTTTACTGCTACTAAAAATCTAGAAAACATCGATTGTTTTATGTAATCACTTCATTTTTATGGTTTTCAAAATACTGGCAAACTTAAACTGAGGTTGGTGAAGGAAGGCAACACAGGATTTGAACAAGGGAATCTGTAAATAACCATACAGAAACCCGGGCAGAAACCATAAAAGATCATCTCTGGCCTGTTGTCTGCTACCCTTGTCAAAACTGTGAATAACAAGGCACTGAGCTGGAGTGCCAACCACTGCCTACTTGGCACTGCCCACACTTACACAGAGCTACGGAGACAGCAAAGCAAGTCAAGGAAAACAGGTCTCTGATAAGAGTGCAAAAGCCAAAGAAGTAGCCATATATATCTTGTCATTCCTACAATGTGCACTGTCACGATGATCGTCTGAGCTCCAATCTGCACAAAATCCACAAAGTAAAGCAGCATTGCAGAAATATAAGGCAATGGTGGAATGCTCACCCCATATCTTTTCCTGTAATGTGGCATAGACATCCAAGAAAAATAGCTCATCCAAATAGAAGTATTACTGCCTGAAAGATTTTTATTCTTTAATTAAAATGCTAGATTGTCAGGAGAATTTCCCAATGAATGGAAATAGACTGCTTAGGCACCCTTTGATCTGAGCTGGTGTTTATCTCCGTGTTGGCTACTGAACCTTCCAAGATACATCGTTTGAGGGGATATTGACTCCTAGGGTCCTATGGTAAATGACAAGATTTTGGCATGGTTGAAAAAAACCCTCCTAAAGAAGTGGAATAATTTTCACAAGGAACTTTGGCTTCTGATTTTAACCTGAAAACATAAAAATTGCATCTGAAAACAATTTATAATCTGTCACAAAACTGTTCTGACTATGTTTTGTTAATTGAACTTCTGAGGATGTGCAATTCCAATGCGTCTCTTTAAGGAAGCAGTGTGGCTCACCTGGTTCATGTATTCACAGCTAAGCTAAACTCTCATCTTTATTCTGTACAGCATTGCTATTTCTACTAAAACCTACTCCATTATTCATAACTGCTTCTAATTTTGGTCTAACTTTGAACTGGAGATAATTGGAATGTCTCCAATTGTCTCGTATGTTCATATATCAAAGAGCATCAAGTCAGAAGTTAGCATTGTTCTTGTGGTATATGTATGTGCATGTTTTAAAAAGTGAGGAAGTATTGTTTTGTTAGTGATACTGGGATATTCCACTTTCTTCTTTCAAAAATAAATGGTAATAAAATTGTAACCTTAGGGAAGGGGTGATGTAGGTTTTCATGTCCAATGCCGCAGATCTGAGTATTAGTACAAAACTTGTTAGAGGCAATAGGACTCATCTAAGTGACCCCATGTAAAGGTTGATGCTCAGTGTTACTTAATCCCTCCTTTCCCCGTGGTGCTGCTTGTGATCACAAAGTTCCTGTTTTGCCTACTGAGCCAAATGGTCTTATCTTTCTATTACTACTATTTTTCCTTATTTTTCCTTCCTCTATATTGTATTGATACACTTGATTCAAAGTCTGATTCTGAAGATATTTTGTGTTTTAAATGTGGGTAAATATTGCCTCACCAAGGGCAAAAATGTAAAGATTTCTTAATTTTTTTTAAACTCTGGATATATTATCTGTGTACTACTCTACACACCTAGGAGCTCCACTGAATCAAGCACAGCACTCCCAATGTTACAGCACTGAAGTTACCTCCCAGGCTGATGCACACAGGAAGTACTTAGATTTATCTTGAAGTTGCCTGTTCACTTTCCAGTCAAGATCTCTGCTCAGTTTAAACCAAAGTTTTTACAGACTGGAAGGGGTTGATGGCTCTTCATTGGCAACAGATAAAAACTAACAAAATACAGTTTGAACTGGATTCAGCATTTGCAGACAACAGGAAGATCAGTACCTGTAACTGAAAATCTAGTCCCTTGTTTTATAAATAGACCACAGTTCTTGTCTGCACCTTTCAATTCTTCTTTTCATATTGTTGACTAATAAATAGTGCAAGATGTTGATTAAAAAAAATAATTTTTTTCCCTCCCAAAGAATGATTAATAGCATGCCTGTTGGGCACTCAGTTTACTTTAAAGTCACCTACTTGTTTTCAGAGATTTGTAATTAAGTGTCATGCTTTGTTCATTTTTGTGTACTTTGGTTTCATATTTTGACTAAATTAGTTCATATTTGAAATACTGAAATAGTTGAAAAGGAAAGATGTTTAGGAAGTCTATTATGCTAAAATGCTCCCAAGTATAGTTTTGAAGGTGATAACTTTAATTTTTCTGTGACATCGTTTGCTGTTGTGTGCTAACCAGTGAGCTTACAAGTAAATTCACGGCCGATTTTTTTTTTTTTTTTAATAGAAATAAAATTGTACCCTTTAGTTGGGTGTTTGAACTCTGGTCTGAGAAATGGTCTGGAATATTGCAGTAGAATAAAATATCTGGAGTTTGCCTCTGAAGAATAAAATAGCTGTTCCCAGAAGTTACAACTGTGGATGAGACCAAACACTACAACAGTTGAAGCCTTCTTGCTTCAACACATTTGGCTACAAGTGGGTGAGTTTAAAGCATTTCCTGTAACCATGTCACAGTTGTTATCTTTGGAAAGATTTGAATACTCATTCAACTGCTAATGATATTCTATCTTTTAAAACCATGAATCGGGTGTTTACAATTTGATGGTTTACAATTCATACTACAAAATACTTACACTATTGTTACAATAATTATAATGATATTTCACATTATTTTTAGACAAGCTTTTTTCCTGCTTAAATATCTTAAAATTCACTAAAGGCACTTATGCTCAAAGTATTTGAACAGGAGTTCTGGTTCAATCCCTTTTAAGTACAAAAGGCTTTAGACACCCTGTTGCTGTGTTCTCCTTTACCCACGAGCAAGGACCTCTCATGGCCATTGGTGATACACGTGGAATTCTTTCAAGAAATCAGTGAGGTTTTGTCTTTTTTTTTTTTTCTTCCCCATATGAAAAAGTAACCTTTGTTAGGAACAGCTAGCTGTCAATGCAGTCCTCAAACCTGAGCCACCTAAGTAATCTGCTCACTTTTCTGATTGCTTTGAGGAACATTCCCTTACAGCTATGGCAAATGTCCCAGCATAATTTTTCATATTCTTTTAGTGATAATTTGTGCTCAGTTTTCAGCTGCAAAGGACTAAAAGCACTTTTCAAGCCCACACAAAGTCTGATGAGAGCTCGTGACTGTCTACAATTTAGAACAGCAGGCTGCGTGTTCCTTGTTGCAGCAGAGGAGATGGTCAGGATTCGGTTTATTTAGGCTTTCTTTTTTAGCATTATTCAATTACAGATGATATCTACCAGAAAAAAAAAAAAATTAAAACCACCAATTCTTTTTTTTTTAAGTTCCATGCCAGCAGAATAAACTTAGTAAGACTATGAGAAAAAAAGAGGGTAAGGGTGGATTGATGATGCAGAGGAGTTTACTTCTTAGCATGTTGGTGAATAATAAGGAAAGGAAAATCAGCCCAGGAAAGGCATCACTCACCTCATAGGCTTTTAATCTTTCCCCAAAGGCCTGTCCTGCAAATCCCTCGAAGTCCCATGTTCTGCTACCAGTGTTTTTTTGCTACCCATCTTTTCCTTCCCCTCCTCCAGCCGTCCTCTTGCCCCTTCCCCCCACTTCCTATTAAAAGGAAAGCTACTGAGAGCTCGTAAGTAACAGACTCATGCTTTCAATCAAAGGAGAGAGCTGAATAGCCTTCCACTCAGAGCGAGTTCAGTGGATCTGGAGTCAGGGCCCCTTCATTAATGAGAAAGGAATCTGGTCACCTTCTGAAATCTTTCAGCACTCCCTCAAGCTGCCTGAACCACACAACTTGCATTTCTCATAAATTTCCCCACTGTGTCCACAGTTCCATTCTCTCTTTCTCTCCTCCCTGTCTTGAAAGCTAAATATGCAAAGGCAATTTCCCTGCTCTTGCTGGGTCCATGATCTTTGCTCATTAGGAGATCCATTTCAAATTAATTTCTTCCCCTGGCCCCCCAGCGCTTGGTTTCAGTGAAAAAAATAGTTGGGCTTAGAATTATAAGCAAGAAAACATAACATTTGCATCAGGCTTGTCAGGCATCTGTGCAATGCAGATCTGAACACTGGTTTTGATTCTCAGGCTCAGTGGTTTCCACTGGCAGTTTTTTCACTCAAGCATCTTCTTTCAGTTCACACCAGTTGAGTTTTGTTTTGAGTTTATAGGGGTTGCAACAAACCCTGGAAATTCAAATGCAGAGCTCAACTGAAACAGCTGCTGTCCTCTCTTTAGGTCCAAACCACATTGCCACCTAAGATACTAAAATCATCCTTATCTCCTGAAACTTACCTCAGGTTTGCTGAAAACCTCATAAGCCTAGCATGGTACCTGCTTGGTTTGGGAACATTTTATTAGCTGATTTATTAGCTCTTTTTTTTAACTAATTCTATATCATCAGTATGAATATATACCACATCAGGAATTGTATCATTTAATGTTTTGTCAGAAATAGGAAGGCATTCTTTGTCATTATTTAAAAAATGAATTTTTTGCTGCATCGGTATCTATGCTGTCCATAATGTGAAAGGAATAGCTACTGTCAATGAGAGAATAAAGAAGAATAAAGCAGTGGGGAAAGACATCATGCATGATTTCTGTCAGAGGCACAAAACAAGTACCCAGTTGTTATCCTGTGGATGGTCTTAGTACTTTGGTCTGGGGAAAAATGTTTTGGTAGCACTCCTGCTGTGATCACATAGGTAAATATAAATGACTTTTCTTGTTACAGGTATGGGGGAAAGATGCATTGCATGTAGGAATGTGAATTGAAAAGGAATGGGAGTTGATAAGAAATGGGTGTTTTATAGATGCAGTGTAGCTGAGCCTTGGTTTAGGTTTTGATAGTGCCTTTAACATGAGGTAATTTCAGTTCTCATTCTTACATGGAAACAGTTATGTTATGCTCAAAATTCAATGAATAGCCAAATTTTGACTTCTTTTGGTCTTTAGATCCGTTCCACTTCAAGAGTTATAATTTTCTATTAATGCATAACTGATAGTGAAAATTTTTGTGTTAATCTCACTGGTTGGCACCATGTAGTATGACTTTTTCTACTAAGAAAGAGAAAATAATTTTGATTGTTGAGTTCTGTTTGTTATTTTATGTTGATGTTACACACAGCTCGAGGATATAGAAACTGACTGAATCTGAAAATCTGAGTGAAAAGTACATAGAATTCTTGAATAAAAAAGGGATATCTTGTCAAAACAAGCCCTGTGCAATAAAGATTTCCATGGCAGAAAAGAATGAGGAGAGAATGTACAACTGGAATACTGTGTATGGGATGTCAATTCTTGTGGGTGCTGATTGCTTGCTAATTTAAACAGATATTATGAGTGCTCAGAACTAGGGTACAAAATGCTGGCAGTAGCTTTCTCTGCCTGACAATCATGTAAAAAGAATATTTTTTTACTGGAATTAGAGATGTAGCTCTAAGATTATGGGCTCAACCAACTATGTTCCCCTCTGCTCCTCTTGCACTTGGTTGTTGGAGGTTTTTTTCCATGCCTTAAGTAACTTAATGGAAAATAATTGGGTCAGAACACAAGGACGAGGGTACCAGGAGCAGCAGTGCTGTAGCAGTGAGTTGAGCTGCTGATGCATCCGAAGGCCATCACTGCAGCAAGCGACGGCGCAATGTGCCAAAGGGTGTCAGCTTGTTGTGACTCAGCCACTGGCACGGGAACAGACGAGCACTTGTTCCCGGTGCCAGTGGTGAATATCCTTAAGGCTACGTGTTTGTGCTCCTGCCCGTGCCTACTCTTGCAGCTGTTCGGTGGCAGTGCCTGCTGGCAGGCTCCAGAGCAGCCTACATAGTACAGGGGAAGAGTTTGCTTCTGCTCTCCAGGCTTGTTTTCACACTAGAGGCTTTTATCTCCTTGCCATCACTTCAAGGCAGAGAAGGGTGCTGCTGCCTGCCGTGATGCACCGTGGTGCTCAGGCTGTGCCCTCTGAGTGCTCCTGTGACCCAGCCCCCAGGGCGGCCTCTGGCCTCCCTCACCTGCTTGGGGAGCTCAGCCTCCCCGCCCAGCCCCACTCCCCAGTGCTGCCCAGATGGCTCTGCCGCCTCATAGTCCTACTTGCTACTCTCTGCCCTTTGGAAAATTAAGAAATCCATGTTTTAAAGTATAAGAGTCCTCTCATTGCTTGGTACTAGTATTGCTTTGAAATGTAGCCAGTGTTCCCTTGTACTTCAAAGAGGCCGCTCCGGGTTAGTTCTCCCAACAGATCTATCCCCGAGGGATTTGTGTGAGTTGTGTGCTTCAGGAGTGCCTTGGGGCCCTGTTGTGCCAAAGCCAGGCAGCGAGGGGGTCCTGACTGCAGCCCCCAAGCTCTGGGTGTTGCATGTGCAGGTGGAAGCGCTGTCCTGTGTCATGCACTGGGTGGATCATGGGCTGCAAGGAGAGCCTGGCTGGCCTGGACCCATCACTAGTTTCTTCCTTGCCAAGTGCCATCTGAACGTTTGACTTCCATTTTCCAGCATTGCTTGGCCTCACCCCTCTTGGAAGCACAGGGATTGTTTGAGTCCCCGTGCTGCAATGACCTGCTTTTTTCAGGATTTTTCCAGTTAAGATCACTAGGAAGAACAAAACAGACACAGCTGAAGCTCCTTGCAGTGGTTAAAACTTGTGTATTGCTCTAACAGCAAATGGCATGAGAAATTTCAAGGACTGCTTGATCGTGAACTGTTCCCTGCAGATGTGCCCAGAAGAAGTTTATTTAAAACTTGTGTTCCTATTTCAGTTTGAGAGGGCCATTCAGGCTCTATTAAATTCTGCCGAATAGAAAATAAATTAAGTTTTAGTGTCATCTATCTTCTGTATTCTTATGATTTTAGAATTGATTAAAAACCTGTTTACTGTTACAGGGCCTGCTCTGAATTTTTCAGGTAGGCAGAGTGTGATTCTTTGAATTATTTAAGGCTGTGCTGGAACAGTTACCTGTTTACTTTTCTATTGCGACTAAATTTCAGAAAAGGCTAAGAGGGGTAAAAATTATCTCTGTTTATTCATACAAAACATCTCTGCAAGTTCCACTGTTGCCCCCCAGCAGGGACCTTCCCTTAAACCAATTTAAAATTTGGGGCTGTAAGCCCAGAGCCTTCTGTTTTGTTACTGCTGAGGTTAGTGAGTCAAGGGTCATGGCATTAATCAGTGACCATGGTGCAGAACAGAGTTGCTAAACTTGAGGTGAAATTTGAGCTTGCTTCATGGGGAAGGCAGCATTTGGGAAGAGCCAGCCTTACCCTGGCCAGGGGGAGAGAGCCTGGTAAGGGCACCTCTGCCTGGAGCACTGGTTTAGTGCTGATTGCATCTGTGCATGTGTGTGTGTGCTGCATTTAATCTTAATTTATGGGTTTTCCTCTGTCCTTTAACAAGTCTGCTAGAGTCTGTTCCCTAAAAATTAAGGTCAGTCATCACATGCCTAATTATTGGTCTGAGTGGTGAGAAAGTACCAAGGGGTATGAGCAAACTCCACAACCACCCCTGAAGTTTCCCTTCACACCCTGAGATGTTATCTTAGTCCAGCAGTGACTGATGCCCTAAATTCTTTACTCAGTTCACAAGTTTTCTTTAGCACAAGGAGCCCTTAAAGAAAGGAGCTGTTAGCAGTGTGTACAGCTTTTACAGTACAGTTCTGAGTCACGATACTGGAAGGTGCAGAGTAGATGTAATGCCTGTCAATTTGTTATTATTAATTACAAGAGAGGCCTACTTCATGCAGATTCTCCCTTTCTTTCATGCAGTCAGACAGCCTGACTTCTTTATTGCTTAATTTGTGATCAAGAGAGGAAGATGCTGCCTTTGTTAAGAAATCTATCTAAATTAAGAGATTGTTATTTCTTTCTTTAGAATACACAAATCAAATTTCATGGTCTCATTCAAGGCAGAGAATCTTTTCTCCTGGGTATCACCAGTCTACAGGGAAAGTTATTGCATTTTAATATAATTCCTGAAACATTAATCACAGGGGCTATAGTTTTGCAAGAGGCAAAGCTTTAGTTGTTTACAGTCTGTTAAGCTATTTATTTACTATGTGTTCTCACTCCTCCCTTAAGACCTTCAGAAATGAAAAATATAAGGGGATAGCAGTTCCTTTTCTCATTTAAGTATGTAAACATGGTTTTCAGAGCTTTTTTTCCTGTGGCAAAAGCATGGTCAGAAGATAATATAAAATAATGGGTCCAAACTAGATTCTGGTTATAATTTGAAAGCATTCAGTACTGTCTGGTTTTCGTCCTAAAATACATATGGATGCCCCATGACACAAGTCAGAGAAACCTGGCAATTGCTTTAATTTGTCCCCAGTCTCTGCCCATAGACCTGGGCACAAGGCAGAGGTCTGGTCACACCCCACTTCAGCTTAGTGTGCTTCCTGCAGCTCTGCTATCCTAACTTGTCCATCTGCTCCAAGTAGAGCAGCATTATTCTTCTTGTTTCAAGTGGTTATCAAAGCCAGTGATAGATGTTGTTCAGCCCTGCGTCTGCAGACACCAGTGGGTGAGACAAAGCTGCTCTCAGTGAGGTAGGGCTGTTCTAGTTTACTTTCAAACATCCAGTTTGGCTAAAAGGGTTGCATGTATTACTGAGATTTACAGTACCAGTTTTAGGATTCACTTACTCTGGTCTTGTAAGGAAGGCTATTACTTGAATAAAAAGAAAAATAAAGAAGCAACATGCATTTCTGTTATTGGCTGGTGGCAAAACCAGTAATGGGATGCCTATTGCTGATGATAAACATGTGCAGTCTCTGAAAGCAAATTAAATTTTGGCCAGACTATTTCTAGATGGTGTTTTCCTAACTTCTTGCCTTTTGGTGGATAAATTATATTGCTTTTGCAGATTACATTTATTTCAAAACCCATTTCTCATTAAAAAAATAAAATTAAAACATATCAGAAAAATCAGACTTATTTTCAGTCTTCTATTTTTCACTGTCAGTTTCCCAAACTATTCCCTTCCTCAAGGGATTTAAATATATGAACTTCTAAAAGCAGAGATAGGCAGTTTCTCTTCTTCTTTTTCTTTTCTTTTCAAGGGATTTATTTTTTCTTAGTGCCTGTAAGGCGGGAGCCCTGGAGATTTGAAGCTTCTTTCATCCTCCAAAATGTCAGCAATTTCAAAGAAGTGGGTTCCTGTACACTTCTTTTGACATGCTCTATAGTACTTTTCAAACTTGACTTGGAAGCTCTTTCTCTGCAGGTAGAGGCACTGTGGGCAGGGGACACATTTATACTTTAGATTCTGGCTGAAACAATCACCAGGGAGAGGACAGCACCCTGACACAAGCAAGCTGTGCATAGTCCAAATGATTGACAAAGCTTTTTTTGCATCTTCACCCTCTTCCTTCTGAAGTCTGCAAAGTATCAAACTCATACAGCTGAGAGGTAGCTTTAGGGTGTCTTGGCTTTCTGTTTCTCTAGTGGGAAGACACATCAGAAACCATCAAACAAAACCAGCGGTGTCAAGTCCATTTCTGTCACAGTCTGTGATCTGCACAGAGCAAGAACTCTCAGCCTTCAGCTAAAGTTTCTTCTTTCTGGGTTGCAAAGTACCAGGTGGCAGAGCTGGAGGTTTGCTTACGCTCATGTGCAGGACTCCAGCGCATCTCTTTGGTGAGACCAGAAGATGATGGGGAGTGAAGGGAAGTGGGGAATAGAAATAAATCCTCTTCCTGGTAACCAAAGCCAGCAGTGGTAATGAAGAGGCCAGCAATTGATAGGACAGGAGAGGAATGTAATTAATGCTGCCAAAGACAGCTGGGCCACATATTGGATTAGTAAGGAGACGGGATCAAGGCAGGGCATGTACCTGCTGGGGCCACAGCAGGAGGCGTGGATGAGCTGGGAAAGTAGTGCATGTGAGGAGGGAATGCAGAAAAGAGGGTGAAGATATAGAAACACAGAAGTGGGTCAAGATCTATTTGACACTAAAGTTATTTAAAACTTCTGAAAAGTTACTTTCTCCACATATGTGTACTGCATGTTGCTTTCTTTGAGGAAGGAAAGGTTCTTCCCATGTTAATATGAATGAAGAATTTTAATGCAAATGTCCCCTTAGATTTGTGTTGTGTATTCTGGGCAAAATAAGTGGTCGTGGGGTTTTGTAAACAAAGATATTAATGTGCAACAAAAATATCTGCTTAATTTTTTTTTAATGGTATATTATGGTGTTGAGGAAAGGTTACTTTTTCCTTTTGGTCTGTGCTCAGGATTTCATTATTTTATAATGTGTGAAGAGTGCAGCTGTTGTACCACTTAGATTTTAATGGTTTAAGCAAGGGCATAAGAGTAATACAATTAGAGGATATTGTTTGATAATGCAGGAAGGGATCTTCTGAACATTTTTATTTGGGAGAAGAACTGTACCCTTCCAAAGAGAAAACCTTCTAGTTCTGGCTGAAACCTCCTCCCACAATTTTCAGCCCTTAAAGCATAAAAAGATTGATCCTGGGCAGTCCTCAGAATATTGCTTTTTTTACATCCTCAAGGTGCAAACCATAGTTTTTCGATGTAAAAGCTGTTATTGCATCTTAATTGAAGTTTGCATAGTAATAACCTACAGGTAAAATTCTGCAGAGCATGAAGATATGTTGGATGAGTTTATTGGGGCTTGGAGTATTATTTATGGGTATAGATAGCTGGATCTCATTCAATTTAAATATCTTAGAGTGCATTTAAAGCAAGTTTATTTAAACTAAACCCATAATCAAGTATTGTTCTTTCTCTGTGTGGTCTTAATTTTTAAAGTCTTTTTCAATGGAATGCTAATTGTGTGTCAAATCTTTCAGTAGCATACAAAAAATTTCTATTAAAAAAAATAGCTGGGATTATATTAAGAGAAACTCGACTCCTTTTTTTCTGAAAGAAAAAAAGAATGGCTAGTTTAAGAACAGGGTGAGAGGATCTCTAGGACTTAAAGGAATCTTAACAGTTGTGAAAAGATCAAAGCAGCAAACTGAAATATGTGTTTTCATTTGCATGTTTAAGAAATAACATTTTATACAGAAAAAAATCTTGGATGTTTGGTTTTTTTCCTTCTTGATATGTTTTTTCTACTCCCATGGAAATAAAACAAGCAGTGTTCTGTCATACTAAACTGAATGAAATACACTGTTCTTGTTCTGCTTCATGTTGCTTTATCCTTCGAAGCGTACAAGAATCAAATTTGGAAGCTCTTGTTCCGTGAGACCCTGAGGTTCCTGGGCTATCACACTGTGTCCTCTTCTGACAGGTGTTTTACTGCATGGGACAGATGTGCTACAGCTTCCCTACTGCAAATAGCAATGTTTATTTTACTTATGGGATGCTGATTGCTTAGCTATCCTATTTTGCAAAGCTGTGTGAAGATAAGGAGAAGGAGGGAACACTTAGAAGAAAGGAAAATTCAAACCATAGGTTTGGTGTTGTCAGAGGGAGTGGGTGTTATATGTGGGAGGTAAAGGTGTAGGTAAAAGGAGTGACATTTACTGAACTTATTGCTCAGGCTCCTTGCAGTTCAGCTATGCCTACTGATGGTATTTGTAAAGCAGCCCACATGTGAAACAGGAAAAGCTGATCTAATACTGAAAAAGATTAAAAAAAAAAATAGAAATCACTAACTTTCATTCTGTCTAAATCTGAAAACTTTTTTGGCAATTCGGAGTAGTCCTTTTTGCCTTTGGAACTATCAAATCTGTCACATACAAAGCCTCTATCAACACAGAGAATGTATTATATTAGAAGTGTTTAATGCCAATAAGTAAAGCCTGTTGAACACGTAAGAACAGGTGTAGGGGTCTTTAGCTGTTAACTGCTGCGATTATGTGGATGCCATATGGCTCAGCTGTGCAGCTCTCTGAACTGAATCTTCAGTTGTCCTGTGTGAGTGAAACATCTAAAACTAAACATGCCACGGGAGACAACTGATACAAGGTTTGCTACACAGACAGCAAACCAACCTGCTCTTTATTTACTCTTTAAAATTTTGATAGGGAAAATTAGCTAGGCAGCACTTCGACCATGTTGTTATTTACTCCAGTGAAAGAAATGAAAATCTTTGGTGGGTTATTTTCATGCCATTAGGCTCCTGAAGGCTGACTACTGTGGAGGAGATAATATAATATGTAGTCGTCAAGTTTGGGATTAATGTATTAGGATGCATAGTTAGTAAAAATCAGTACTTGTCACATCTGTGTGAGTCCCATGAGCTATGACCATCTTGAACATCTCTATTGTTCCAGTCATTTTCAATTTTGTGTCCTACTCTGCAGAATTTCCCAGGAGATGTGATGGGTCAGTGGCAGGCCAAAGATGGGCTCCAGACCTTAATCTAATCAATATTGTGACAAACGTAATGAAAGAAGCGATGTCACCTTGGAATCCCAGTAGGTTTTATCAGCTTAGCTCCTAATAGGATGTGACAGCAAGGCTGATCTGTGTCTCCTTAGGACAGGACAGGAGTTGTGCAAGGGCTGGTGCAAGGCTGGCTGTGTGACAAAGGGTAATCTAAGTCCATGACAGTTGCAGCTAAAGGTTGAAACTAGAGGTCCTTCCGTGTCAAAGCATCAAATAATTATTTTGATAACCTTTGTTTCCACGTGAACCATTTATGCATTTATTATATTTTCAGTTCCTCTAATGTCATCTGCATTAAAAAATGGTAACTTGTTCTGTTTCAGTGGGGAAGTTCTGAAGTTGGTTTCACAAATTAGAAAGCAGTAGTCCCTGTCTTTATATGTATTCTAAGCAAAGCACTTTCACTCCAGTTCTCTGTAATGGTTTTAAATTTTATTTTTAATTGCCCCTTTTTGCAATCACATACAACTAAATCACTTGTGCCCCGTAGGTGACTTTTGCATGAGGCTAAATCAATGATTACTTTTTCCCTGGGATTTCCTCCCTTAGCACTTCTTTACCCTAGGTGTAGTGCTACCTTGGTAGACTTCACTGATGCATTCTGGTGTGCAATCTCAAATTTTTGTGCCCTTCTAGTTTTGAAACAGAAGCTTTGTTAAAGAATGTTTTTATGATAACTTCATTTTCTGTGATCAGGGTTGTATATATTACCAGAACTGACAAGTTTTCACCCTTAATTCTTATGATTTCCCCTTTTTCTGCCCAGCTAGGTTCAACTACTCACCTCATCTGTTGCCTTTATAGTTTCTCTGTTCTTAAGTGTTGTCCCCATACTGTGATTCTCTGTCTAAAAATTATTCTCAAGGCATTTGCTTGCTTTGTCTCTTTACCTTTAACTTTCCCCCTCAAGATGAATGGCAATTACTGTCAAAATGTTCTCATGCATAGAAATCCTGTGACATGTAGATCTCTTGAACATCTAGAAAGTTGCAGAGATATTACTAAAGTAACTATCAGGGTTGGTAAAAAAGCTCTTGAATATTATTCCCTCCCATTGTGGAACTAACCTTTAAAGTTTCCTGTGAAAATTTACCAAGTTCTTCGCTACACATATGATTTTTTAATATGAAAACATCTGCTTTATCCTTTAATGTAAGACCAATCTCATTTTCAATTATTCAAGTTTTCTATACGAGTATTTCCATGAATTGCCTTGATATGTAAAGCTTGTATGCTCTTTGATAGCAGAGCAAAGCTGCCTTATACTTTTTACTAATCTTGCAATTACATTCTGCAGAGCCTTTTTACTTTCCTTAATATGAAACTAAACCCTCCTCTCACCTACTCCTTTACATAACCAATGCACTAAGAATTATGGACATGACAGCTAAATCCGGCTTTTAAATCCCAGGTACAGTAGCTATGTGCTGTTGCTGCTCAATGTTTCTTTCTAATAAGCTATACACAGTGCAATATCTTATTAGTTAATTTGAAAATAATTTCTCAAGGGATTGCACGACTTATGTGCATCAGGTCCCTACCAATCCACTTAAAGCTTTAATTCGCCAGATAGAGAAACTTAGTCCAGAGTTGGATCTTATTTGTTGCAGCAGAAACCTTTATTTCTCTGTAAGGTATCATGATAGTGGTTTTGGTGTAGCAGAAGTTAAAATGAAAGCATCCCTTTGCAATTTTTTGAAAATAAAACCTATTTTTTTGATCTTACAGAAAATATTTTTTATTCTGTTGCATAAGGTGACAGCAGGTGCATGTTGCAATTCAAATGCCCTGTTACTCTTGAAATTTCAGCGTTGCTGCTTAACTTGGAAAAGGAGGGACTGAGAGAAATCTTTGAGAAGAAGTACCTATCTTTGCTGCAAATATTTGAAACTTGACTACTCATGTTCTGGAAACATCACCTGAGCTTGGGATGGGTTTGACTCCAAAGGACAAATTCAAACATCCCTGCAAGAGAACTTTGATTCTGTGTTTGTGATGCGGTGTACTGCATCACTTTAAACCCGCCTGTACAATACTGAAACCCTCTCACTTGGTGAATATTCATTCAAACATTCAAATCTATGTTTCTGTCTTTTCTGTTACACCACTCCAGAGCAAAAAAAAGTTCACAGATCACAGTAACATAAAATATTAACCTCGGTTTCCATTTCTCCACACCACCATTGCGTAAAGCTACCGCCATGTAATCTTCCTTCTGCGCGGCATCGACTCATTACAAGTGACCCAAGCACGACGCAATGCACAGAATAACCAGTGAATGTATAACCTGAAATTAAATTAAAGCACAATTTTAAGTGTGCTTTCTCTGTAGCATAGCATTAAATCACTGTGTCGTGCATGGCTGTGTGTCTGGGGGTGGCTGAACCCTGCCATACCCAGCACAGAGCTACTGTCACTGTGGTTTTCCTGGAGCCGAACGAGCCTCCTAAAGCACCAGCAGAACATGGAGCAGACAGAAGAGCTCACAGCACTGTGCAGACTTACCTGGCTCTCCAGGACCATGTCCTCTCCCAGCTGGGGCACCCCGGAGCCTGTCCCTGCTCTGTGCTTGCCCAGGAGCCAAGAGCTGCTGTGCCACTCCTCTGGCTGCGCTCGGGCAGGGAGTGTGGGCAGCCCCGGCTTCCCGTTACCATTATACCCAGAAAAAACGAAAGTACTGCGGAAGGTGCTGCACGGGAGGAAATTCTGAGCCTCAGCCCTCCATTACGTAGGTGTCATGTGCTGGGCACGGACTGGGAACTTCCATTCCTGCTGCCCTTAAGCTGCAGCGAAACCAGGGCTGTTCCGCTGTTTCCTCTGCGTTTTGGGTTATAGGAATTGACTTGCTGGTTAAGACCCGTGTAAAGATGTTGTGAAGGAAAGGAAGTAGATTTTGGGCAGGCATTTCTAACTGGCTGTTTTCTTATAACATTGCTGCTAAAATTTCTCCAAAATTCCTGTTTTGGTGTAGTATGACTTAATTTGTTGTTTTCTGGAGTTTTTGTTGGTTTGGGGTTTTTTGCCGGTTTTGTTTTGATTTTTCTAAAATAAAATTCCTACAAAGCTACCTAGAAACTGTTTAGAGTGTATGCTATGGAGATCTGACAGCTCAGAACTAACGCTCTGGAATTAAACTAGCTTTTATTTGACCATTCTTTGTACTTGATTTTTGCATAGTAATGTCCAATGCATACCAGAAATTCTTCAGAAGCTCACTTAAATCATACAGGAAGAATTGTAGATGTGTTCTGTCGGGAGACCTGAATCAGTAATAATAAGAAATGAGAAATTCTCTCCATTCCATATATGTCTACAGTGTAAAATCTTCCAAGCAGAGGCAAATAAGTAAATAATGAAAGGAATATTCTGTGTAGGTAATTTAGTTTGTAGTTACTGAAGGCATAATGCTAGTGATGAGGGGGGTCTTGTTTTGTTTTGTGTAAAGGTATAGAAATTTTAATAAGGATGTGGAAATAAGCAGACTGGGGAAACAGAACAATCGGTGAAGAATGAGGAAGAAAGCAGAGGTGATGGCAAAAGACGATGACAAAAAAATTTTATGGAAATGGAACTGGCATTTCTATAGAGGAAATGTGAAGCAACAGTTTAGAAGGGGAAGCTAAGAACATAGGGATGTGATTACATGCTAGTAGGATACTTTTGGAAGAGGTCAGTGGAATACACTTAATTTAGGCTTGCAGAGGACGAGGTTTCTGCAACGGACATGAGTGATGGATAAGAATGGTTTTGCTTTACCAAGTGAGGTGTGTGTTTAGATGAGGTTTGAGAAGTGGACGACTGAGGTGCACGGAATGCCTTAACCACAGATTTGTCTGAAGTGACAGAAGGAAAGGATGGGAGGCAGGGGAGTGTGTTTTGAAAGTAAATATCAACAATATTGAATTTTACAATGAACTGTTACTGCAGTGTGCTTGCCTGCATTTCCTAGTGCACAGTTTGGCTTCACATAGTTCCAAGATGCGTTCTTCTGCTCTCTAATGTCTGAACTAAATTTTATTCAAGTCTAAGATGGCTCAATGTGATTTCTGAACAATATAATTCTCTAACTATAAATTATCCTACACTGGTGCTTTCAAATTTAAAAAAAAAATTATGTAAGACTCATATAAAGTAAAATAATACTTACTTTGCATTTCTTTACAGCAGCATTGCACAGTGGTTCTGCCATCCAGCCTTTCCCAGTGGGTGGACTTCCAGCTATTTCACTCTATGATTTTTGTCATGTGTCTTGCCTCCTTCCCCTTAAAATGAGGGGTGCAATGGATTACTATTAGAACACACTGCTAATTTGCACTGAAAATGCATTGTAGTAAAAGACTAAAATTTGACATACATATTTTCAGAGAGGGGAAGATTATAAGAAGGAAATAACACAAATTATGGTATACAAAAAAAGGGAAAAGGCAGGATTTTAAACACTAGGTGCCAAGAGAAAGGCAATAGGAAGAGTTGGAAAGGTTAAATCCCCCCCCAACTCAAATCCACCAGTAACAGCAGTTTTTTAATAGTCATTAAGAAGTTATTTCTAGTAAAATACCAATATTTATATTGCTAAATTGACAAATCATTAAACTGTTTCACAAAAACCTTGGAATTGAAAATTTTATTCCTTAGTGCAGTTTTGATCATATAAGAATAAGAAATCTTTTTTTTTTTTTTCCTTCTTGAGAAGTACTATCACAGCATAAAGAAAAGTGACAGCACAATCATATCTCATCAGGATGATGGAGACGTCCTTAACTGTATATGTTTAAATGTGACATAAAAATAAAGAATATGGAGAAACTGGCAGCTGCTCTGTTGACACCAAAGTTAAAAAGGATTGAAGACAATCCAGGTTTGAGCTGTTCAAAGACACACTGTAGTTATTGTAAACACAGAGATTATTCACCACAGAACAACTCGAAAACCAACTTGTAGGTTTTTAGTGGGACTTGCATTATTTTCCCCCTTTTTTTCTTTTTCTTTTGAATTTTCAGGAAATTCACTGTTGCTGCATTACTAAGCTGAATGTTATGTTGTGATTAGTACTGCTGATTTGGGTCAGTTTGTAGTTTCAAGGCCCTTTTTTTGCTGAATGTGGAATTAAACCAGAGCTGTGAGCATCCTGGCTGGCACCAGCCACAGAGGGCTGTTACAGCTGAAGTGCTTTGACTTCAGCCATGGCACTAACCTGAGCTGTTCTTCTCTGAGACATCTACTTTTCTTACCATTGAGACCTCTACCTTTTACAAATTTTAATTACTTGCTGGGATTAAGTATGGGAGGAACTTAACAGACAAGTGGAATAAGCACACAAAACTCATTTCCCTTGAAAATCCGACTAAAAATTAACAGTTATTTGCCCAAAAGCATAGTATGTGACTGAATGTATAAATATTTACCCCAAGTAGGGTAAGTGTCAGTTATGAGAGTGAGAGTAGCTTTACAGCCATTAAGGACTAATCTTCATATACTTGTACCTTCAACTCTGAATTATCCTGAGTGTTTCGGTGTTATCAATGAATTTTGTTTTCAGTACTTGATCAGCTCTTAGCTTAAACCAACTTTTAAATAACTTTTAGGGTCCTTGTATTCTTAATTAAACTCTAAGTTAATTCAAAATGAATGTTTTCAAAGAAAAATCTTATTTCTTTGATTTTCATTATCAAAACAGAAGGAAAGATAGGAAGTAAGCAAGAAATACAGAAAACGCATTTTTGAGTTGGATTTTTCTGTTACTTTCATATGATGCAAGATTTTTACGTGCTAATAATATCAGTGAAGAAATGCTGCCTCTCATTTCATGCTGGAACTGAAGTGAAAATGTTGGGGTTTTTCTAGTTTTTTGTTTGTTTGTAGTTTGTTGGAAACAGTAAATGTATTCCTGATTAGGGAGAGCTTCTCCCATAGCTATGAGGATGAAAATGGCTTCTCTATAAATATTAAGAAATCTTCTGGCAGGCCTTCCAAGCTCTGCTGCAGGTGTCACCAGAACCTAAAGCAGCAGGAGCATACAGTTGTACTTAGTTTTGGCTATCAGTAAACACGGTTACCAGGAGGCCAGCTATGCTTATGAAGCTTCCACTTAAAGACTTTTTTTTGGTAAAGCCTGGCATGCTTTAAATACCAAAAGTATTCCAAGGCAAAGTTCATCTTGACTTCCAACACTAGCAAGATGTGCTTTTAGTTGCTGAGTTGTGTTAGGCACAGGTGTGGATGTGATCAGCACTTACTCTCTTTTCTTGTTCAGTTTCTTGCGTGTACCACACTTGACTTTGGGGAAAGGAGGATGTGCCCATACAGGGTTAAAGGCAGGCTGTGACTTCAAAACACCGCAGACAGGCAACTTCCCTTTTTTTGTAAAGAGAGCAGCTTCCTGCTAGCACTGATGCTGCAGTATGTCTGTAGAGTGGAAACCCCCGCCCCTCTCAGAATGTTATGTAGTGGAACCCACAGCAAGTGTAAAAACATAATGGTATGTTTATTTTTGGAGAAGTGGGAAACTACTGTGGGAGTAAGAAAAGTTCTCATGGGGTTTTTTCATCATTCACCCAGTTACAATGATTTGGAGGAGAAGAGAAAAAAGCTAATAAAATCCCATAGAAATCAGAGAATTTTGGAGGATAGTAGTGCAAAACTTGATGTTAGAGGATATAGTACTTATGTGTCTTCTGCATCTTCCTTGTAGAGATATTATGATGTCCCAATATATTTTTTCACTGTTTAAGAGCTGTTTATTGGTGAACTCGAGTGGTTTTATTTTTTCCTAAAAAACCCATTTATGCTGCAAGCCTCAAGTTAGAAAGCACTACACTTCCCTAGAAAGCTGTAAGAGTGCTGTTGAACGAAAGATGGGTCTTATGTGGTTAGATTGTAATTCATGCCTCTAATTGTGAGCACAGCCATAGACTTCCTTTGCCATTGGAAGTCACCGACTTTGGAAGGAGTCACTTTTTTCGCTTCCATTTTTGATATGTAAAGATTGGCTCCACATGTTTAGCAGCAGAGTCCAGTTCTGAATGTTACTACTGCAGTTTAGTTTTGCTGTGCATTATCTCTAAGCTCTGGCAAGGCTGCTGCAACATATGAATATGGATTTCTTTTTTTTTTTTTTTTTTTTTGTATCTGCATATTGGCTATATTTTGACTTGCACTTCATTATAATGTTAAAAGTTATCTTGGTGTGTCCTCTTGGTTGGCATTGGTTTGTTACTATCATTTGTCAGTGCCATTGATTCTGACCTGGAACAGGGAACTGTTGCTGGATTTTAGTTATTTTTCACCTAAAGGGAGCAGATGCTTGTCAGGAGAAAGAAAGCACCAAGTGGAGTGGTCTGATGCAAGATGGGCAGTAATCTGGCCTTGGAAAGGTGGTTATTAATACTATTACTCTAGAAGGGGATTTGCAAGGATTCTAGGAACTAAGCATTATTTCATGTTAAAACTTTTATTTTTAATATGAACTTGGAATAGTTAAAACAAAAGTGAAAAATAGTCATGGGTTTTGAATATGCGGGAAATTTTATGGTTTTTTAAATTTAAAATCATTTAGCAAGCAGTGAAATTTTGGAGGAAATAGTTCTTGGGTGAATAAAACTGTGTTCCCTTTCAGTTTTATTTTAAGTAGGAAAGAGGAAGAAAGACACCCAGAATATAATTTCATAATGTCTGATTTGTGGCTTTCTGAAGATTGTCTTTGATTGCCTAATACAACTTGTTGCTGGTGAGAAAGAGAAACTCTGCTTAAATCATCTTCCCTATTTGAAGAAAAGCCTCTTTTTTTTTTTCCCCCCTGACAATGACAATAGGATAGAAGACAGATTTGATTATGTTTGCCAGTTAAACTTTGAACATATGACAAATGTGGAAATATGTCAGGAAAACATGTATGTTATGAATGATACTATCTTAATTTTCTCCTTTAAAATGGAGATCAATTTCCTTTTGGCTATCCCTGGTACTATGATCACAGGTTAATGTCCAGCAGAGGAAGTGAAAATTGGTAAATCCTCACAAGTGTGTAAGAGCACATCTTCCCTGGGGTGCAGGTCCCCCAGCTGTGCTGCTTTGAGAACTGCCCACGTGTGGTGCAGGTCAATGCTGCCAGGAGCACTCCCTGAGTTATGGAAGTGGTAGAGGGGCTTTACACCACGGAGTGGGACTTGGGTTGTAGAGCTAATTGCAACATTTAGACCCTTTAAAAATGGACAAAACATACTGGGCAAAGTTCACTTCCATGGTTAATTTATATGCATGTAGAAGATGGAGCGGCGCTGCTTTTTTGGATGGGGCTTTGGAAAGCAACCCTGACATGTTGTATTTTAAACTCAGGCTTTATCTATTGCTTGTTTCATGCAAAAAGCTGCTCTTACACTTCAAGCACTTGTTCCTCCCTGTGACACCTGTACAACTGTGTACTCGATTTTTAAAAAGCATGGAGAGACACAGAAATAAAATGTTTTCTTCCATAGTGGTTTCCCTGTGCCCTCTTTTCTTTTGTTATTAAGCAGGCACTGTGGATTAAGTGATTTCCGTTGCTTTTTCTGCAATTTGCTGGAGATGTTCTTGTCATACTGATCTAGATGGTATTAAATGTCTTTTGTTATGTTATGCTTTTCAATGCGTCTCAGAAGTACTACATGTAAAATAAAGATGCAGACCTTAGACCACAACCTTCATGATCCTGTCTCTGCCAGGATTCATCAGGCAAGAGCCAAGCATGGCCATTTGTGGAAATTTTTCAGGGTGGAAGCAAATGTTTTGGTCAGCTGAATAGGGAACAGCTGTGTGTTATACATGATAGAGTTTTGCCCATGGTGGTAGCTCTGCAAAGACTACAATCCCCTGTTCTCCAGGTGTCACAGATCACAGCAGAATGGTGGTCCTTCACAAAGAAATGCAATGTTTTGCTACCCATCATAATTATGGAACAGTATGGCATGTGTGCACTCTGACAGTTTAGCTGTCTAACATTACTATAAATCTGATTAAAACAATATAGTCTTGGGAGTGTCTGAAGGCACAAGCTGGGACCAAGTCCATTTGCTGGTTCTGCTGTAGATTCTTTTGTGAGCTGTATTTTTTCTCCCTTGTTTCTGGTTTGATACATGGCTATATTGGCTTTGATTCTTCTTATTTTTCTGAAGCATGGAAGTGGAAGATGAAAAATGTATTTGTCTATTTCTTAACCATCTCCATCCATTACCAATCACCTCCAACCATGAGCACTTTTATTTCAGTAGTGAAAACTGGAAAATGACAACTTGGCAAGGCTTATCCTATGCTTTACTGTTCCATTACGTAGAACTCTTGGTGATGTTGAATAATGAGTTCAAATTACTTGCACTAAGTCTGCTCCTTTTTTTGTTGTCACTGTTGAAAAGTGTTTCAATTTGCAAGTCAGAAGGGGAATTTCTGGCTGTAGAACTGCTGTACACTTTTCAGGAAATAGGCTGTTTACTGGGGTTTTCCTTGGTTAAGCAGATTACTTGGCATGGACTCAATGCTTGCAAGTTTTAAGCCAGATTTTCCTTGGCCTATCTCCATTCCTGGGCCCTTTATCCACTTTTAATCATCTTTTTAAACACAAATATGTGTGGTCACATCACAAAAGAGCATTGATTTCCTCTCAAGCAAGTGTCATTGCTGGTGAATCCCTTGATACTTGCATTAATGATGAACCATTATTTGTCTCATACTAAAATCTGAAAAGTTGCATAACAGAGAGGTGTTGGTAGCTTTATGATGTTTTGGGGGCCCTGTTTTGCTTTATTTTTATTCAGGTGGTTCCCTGTAGCTTGACTGTTCAGTGAAAGCTGAACTATATGAAAATTGTTATAAAAGGTGTTTGAAAGTGATAGTGTGGAAGAAGGTGAACAGGTTTGAGAAGGCGGCCTTATTCCAAGAAAAAAGACAATATCAAAGAGGATGCCAGAATACTTCTGGAAAGAAAAGGGGCTGGTGTTGCAGCCAGGATGTGTTTCATTGGTTTGAAGTGAAAAGGAAGCAAAGAAAGACTTGAATTTTGCACACATTATGCAGCCATAAAAAGCCAGACGTACATTAAGAGTTTGAAATTCTCTGCTAATAAAATATTGCTTTTATGGTAATGCAGGCTACAAAATAAGAGTGGGCACTTCAGGATCTGGGCTGAGGGCCAGCAGACACTGAACTCTGCTTCTAGCATGAATCACGATGTTGTTTGTCTCAGCGACACGTTGTTTTCCTGGTAGATACAAAAGGCTACTCTATGGAAGATTGACTTGAAAGAATAAGTAAAGGTTGCTGCGAGAAATGAGACTGGGGGGGAAAAAAAGCACCACAACTTGGTTGCCATTCCACACACTCTAAAGAAAGCCTCAGGCAGTGGATTCCTACCTTGTGGCTGTGTGCCATTTACAGGAGAGAGCACAATTCTCATATGTCAGGATAAGGTGGCATAAGAAAGTGCAAGGCATGTGGTATCAAAATACTAAGGGGTTGTGGTTTTTTTTTTTTTTTTTTTTTTTTGGTCATATCCTTCCTTTTTTGAGAATTTGTTTGAGCATATTTTACCTGTGTATGCTTTGGCATTTCTTTGTCACATAATTCAGGTAGAACCATTCCCTGCCTCTTACAGTTTGTTTCTGGATGAAGTTTTCTTTGCTAAGCATCTCCTTCCTTGGCTTGTTTTAGTCTCCCACGCTGCATTGTGGGGCTTTTATCTATTTTTTTTATTCCAAACAGTGAGTATATTAGGCTGTGCTCTATTGATTTGGTCGCAAAATATCACACAACGTGAAAAACTAGAGAGAATTAGAAATTCCATGTTGCACCATCTTACACCCCAGATTAGGCTGGATAAAAGCATGGGAAAAGTATTGGAAACTAATGCTGTGCTGAGTACAGCCTGCAGCTTATGAGAACTGTCACATGGTGTGGCATCATTGATAAAGTGTTGCTGATTCAAGGTTTTGAAAAGCTACGATTCCTACTCGTTCTTTTGTTTTAATCAACAGCTTGCTTTTAAACTAATTAAATGGAAAAGTTTTTTCCTATTTTGTTCACAATGTTTCAAAATGTAATGGTTACTGTCACAAACTACTATAAACATCTTAGGGATTTTATTGACAAATTGAATGAAATTAGAAAAGTTATCTAAAGAAAAACCAAACCCAACAGTAACCTTTCCTTCAAGTAACTGCATCTCTCTACCCTCCTTTTCTCATAACCAGTGGGTAACAGGGTTGATTATGATTTGGTGCTGAGATTTTCTCACAACAGAAATGCCTTTGCTCCAGTTTACAGTTTGAAGAACTGCCAGTATATATCTCTGTTTCTTAGAAAAACTCATTAGCACTATACCCTTGCTGTGATGAGAAAAACATGACCAAGAAGGACACCTTTGGTAATTACAGAAATGAGACAGTCATCATCACAAACAGACACAGAAAAAAAGAAAAGAAAAGAAAATCACTATTGCATGCTGAAAATTATTAAGACCTGTGCTTCCAAGTTCCTCCTCTGTTTTAGCAGTTACTTTATGCCATCTGTCACCAGCACCTGCTAATAGTTCTTTGCATTTAGCTGTTCCCACTGTGCAAGGTAATATCTTGGGTTTTTTCTGTTGGTTGGTTAGGCTTGCGTTGTTTTTTTGTTTGGTTTTGGGGTGGGGTTTTTACCTTTTTTTTTTTTTTTTCTTCTCCTTTTCTTTCTTTGGACCTTTTTTCCCTGTTGCTGATGATGTGGGAGGTGCAAGTCAGGCATGATGAGCATGTAGGTACCCAGGAATGGTTTTCCCAAGAGCAGCAACACAAGGAAAGGCTCCCCAGGGCATGGCCAGGTGCTGGTGTGCTCACTGCACCCCTGTGTGCTATCTCCATGCATATATGCCCTTCCTGTCCTTCCATCCTTCCGTTTTATAGTTGATCTGAAGGGAATCAGCCTCAATCTGTGTGATGTGGGGAAGTTCAGAGGTGACCAGGCACCTGGTAGGTGACACTGAGCTTGTTTAGCAGAGCATAATATCCACTCTGTCATACACTCATCTATGCTTCAAGAGTGCATACGTGTGGCATGAGTAAATGCATGCTGAACTGGTCAGCAGTATAGGTGGGAAATAACATTTCTCTCCCATCTGATTATTTTAGGCATTTATTTTCATCAGTCCACGTGTTAGTTCATGGCAGAGGTGTGTGTGTTCTTTACCTTTACAGCTCAGAATATTCTCAGTTGGGCCTGATAACACTGCTTCAAAAACCAACATTGGTGTTTAGCTGAGATCACTAAAAACCTAATCAGTTGATTTTGACGGTCACAACGACCCGGCCACCAGAAATGTATCATCCAACTGATTTATTAATGCATGAGCTGGTGTAGCAAGTATATAATGCAGTTCTGGCTACTGCTGTAGTTCCTCAGGCCTAAAGCATCTCTAAATGCCAATTTTCATAACAATAAACTTCAGAGTCACCATTAGTCACATTTTATTTTAACTTTCAGGTTCAAGATAGTGACAATATATGAGATTCTCAACTGAATTGATTCTTTATTCCGTTCAAATCCTTACACCAGCTGAAAATGAGGCTCAGTGCCATACAAGTGATATAGGTCCAGTCTGAGAGCACGTGAAGAATTCTGCTCTGCTGTTGAGGCTACAGAGGCACAGATGGTGCAGGCCAAGTGCCACCTCATTCTAAAGCTTCTGCTTTACACATTGCAGGTGGCAGCTGCCAACACCTAACTGGCTAAGAGACACTTGGCCCTGCTCACACAGATTTAGGCTGCTCTTACCCCACTCTTCAGTCATATCATCAGAGACTTTATCAATTCTTTCATTTGCAGGCATTCCCTTTTGTTCCAATGTGCTAAAACAAAGGCTTTGTGTAAGTGTTTTGTTCCTGAAATCAATGCTTACCTTTTGTGAGGCATCTTTTGTCTCAGGCCTCTAAAGCATGCTACAAACAGTAACAAATTCATCTTTCCTGGGGGAACTGGAATTTGATTATTTTTGAGTAGTTAGGTTTGTTGGCTAGGGGATGTTGAATTGCTTAAAATAAAGTACTCAAAAATAGTACTTTTCCTTCATAGATAAGGCATGATTTAGAAAACCTAAGGAGTGCCACTAACTTCATTTTTCAAAGAAAGGAATGGGTTCTCTGTTCAGTGATTTTTGTCTGATGCTGTTCTGAGTTAACGGCAAAGCCAGGCAAACCATCCAGCCCTCACGGCATCCAGTGCTGTGACCCACTCAGCTCATTCATTGGTAAAAAACCTCCAAAGAAACTCATAGCAATATTGTCTCTCTTTGACCTTTCATCACTCCTTTGTATGTACATAGGGGGAAACTCTTTTTCATGCAGTTTTACAGTAGAGATAATGTATAGCTTGCACATGCAAAGTCATTTCAAGCATCTCTTAGCTTTCACTTAACTGGAAAGAGATGCCACTTAAAATTGTATTGTAAAGCTTATTCATAATTAATCATAGCACTTTGAAAGTGAGTTTTAATTTCTTACAGATAGTTAATGTAGGCACATGATCTCCTGTGGAAAGCCTGATTTAGCTGGCATTTAACAAACCTAATGCAATTCCATCTGCTCAGGTCAGTGCCAGAGCATCAAAATATTTTAAAATGTTTTTTATCTGAATCTTCTTAAGTCCTTCATTATAATTATGTGATACTATGCATCTTGGTTGATTTGGAAGGCAGTTATTATTAATTTCATTTTTTCTGCAACTGTAAAAGGAGTTTTACCCCAATTACTGGCTATTAAATCTGTTAAAAGTACTATTCCTTCCTCATCTTTTTAATTTCTCTGATTGCTGTAGCATGTAGGGACACCAGGAGTGATTGCTTTCTAAAGTTCTTTGACTTGATATGCTCCTCTTGAGAAGAATGTTACACAATTTAATTTTAGATTAGGTATAGATTAAGTAGATTTTTCATTTTTTACTTTTGAATTATAGAGAGTGCGTAATTCAGTTGTTATCTTTTGCAAGTCTATGACTTTCTTCTTTTACATCTTTTTTATACAATGAAAGCACTGCTGGAGTTTGGTTTGGCTTGTTGGAAATATTTCAGACAAAGCATCATAGAAATGGGGCCTGAAAGTGACCTGAGGTATCACTTGAAATCCACCCAAGATAAGGTACACAGTATTCATGGCACATGGCTTTGAAATGGCCCTTGAAAAGTTGTAATAAAAGATTTGTTTGTGCGTGTTGCAAACAAATACAGTCTTTCTCTGCAGGATATTTTCTGGTATTTCTCTTGCTTTTCTCTGGATGCTGCCTGGGTTTTTATCATTTGAAGCTCAAATTTGGGTACTGTATTCCAGCTGAGAGACACTAGCATTAAAAAGAGTGGATTAGTTACCACTACTGCTTGCACATTGTGTTCCTTTCATCTCTTAAAACCGTGTTTTAACAATCACACTGAGTTACGCTCTTGGCTCGTACTGTGATCTGCTGCACCTCCTGCTTACTGAGTTCCTCTCTTTGTGTGACTGGATTTGTTAGCAATTCTCTGGGCTCATCGTGCATCAGGAACCCTTTGAATTTAAGTGCTGTCTTCCCAAGTATGTCTCCTCCTGCTTTAGTAATGTTCCTAAAATTCTCGTGCGTAATTTATACAATATTTGATGATGTTAAACTATTGAACAGACTGGGCAGAATATGGTGTAGGCACCATATGATGCCACTGGAGACAGCTGGCTGACTGACACAGGAGCAGGTCACTGATAACTGTGGCTCCATCATGATTCTTCAGCTGACTGTGGTCCTTATGCTGTTTCCCTGTGGGGGAAGCTGATGTAGAGTCCATTTGGGAATGCCCTCTGTGACAAACCAAATGGCTTGAGGATACTTTAGATGTGTCACTCCTGCTGTATCCTCGTTTCTAGGCCAGTTATCCCACCTAAGAAGGGAGTTAGACTGCTTTGACATGATCTGTCCTTAGCAAGCTTGTGTTGGCTATTTCTGATTGCTTTATTGTGCTCTAAGAATTTATAAATAAATAGTTTCCCTTCTCTGTCTTCCTGAGCATTGCAGTTGGCATCTTTGGATGTAATACAGTGAACCCCTCCTGCTTCTACCAAGGAAAATGCTCTGCTTATCTTTCTCCAGTAATCCAGGATCTCCCCTTCTATGCTCTTTGCCGTTTGTAAAACGGAGTCTTATGGAATTGGCAAAAATAGAATATTGGAAAACCAATTGCATACCTATTCTCATGAGCTTTTCATCTGAATACTGCAGCTATTAGAGGATTAATTAGCTGAACAAGCATCAAATATTTACAGCTAAATGAATTTCGGATTTACATCATGGACAATACTATGATCCTAAATTTGGTGTGATTTTTGCACACAAACTCCAACAACAAGAAATCCTGGGAACAAAACAGTTGGTTTCCAGGACAGCTCCTGCTGGTTTTGCCCCAACATACTGACTCCCATGCTGAGCTGCCCTGCTCCAAATATGCCCTTCAGCTTGTTCACTGGCTCCTGGAAGAAGCATGTCTGCCATTCACCTGAACAGCCATTGCCCAAATAAGGTCAAGTGTGTTTGAAAAAAGTGGCTAACAACAAAAACTGATGCTGATGTACTTGCATTTCTAAGACCTAAAGATCTGTGAAAAGTACAGTCAAAATGTCAAAATCCAGAGGTTTAATCCTTTTCATATTTGCATTTTCCGTGCAAAGCCCGCATTTTTGTGTTCTCTTCTTTTTCAAGTCCTTATTTATAAAGAATGCATGTGGCCACTTAATATTTGTTGTTGTTTTGTTCACATTGAAGAGATTATTCCCAAGATTAGCACTAAAAATGCTTACAAGGAGTTGCAGGAATGTGCTTCCAGGAAATCTGCTACATGTCCTGGGATTGTTATCACAAATTTAATTGACAGCATTTAAAAGAGTAAAATCTTATGAGTCTTTTTACACCCATCCATGATATCCTGTTTCATGAACTGGTGGGTCCTCTTGTTCCCTCTTGTAATTTCACTGGCATTCTTTAACCCTCAAAAATGCTAGTGCTCATTTATTTTAGGACTACAGATTATGATAAAAGACCCTCTGACTGCATTGGTTAAAGACATTAAGATAAGGTATTTTTTTGGAAGCAAACTGTTTGGGTTATACTTGTAGAAAGAATTAATTTGTGTTATTTCATGTCAACTCTATTTTAGAATTGGTTTTTTAGACAGTTGCTATCAGCTTTCTTCCTAGCACCTCACCAACCTGCTATGGAATAGCTTGTCCCAGGTCAAGACAAGTAAAATTTAGCATATAATCTTGTATCTTTAGGGATTCTCTGTCACTGAAGGTGACAAGGCCTCTTATTTCCATAGCTGCATTCAATAAAGCATAGAAGTGAAGCATATCATTCAGAAATATTAGGGAGCTGTTCTGAGCTTTTGTCTCTTGGATTTGGCTTTCCTGGATTTGATCTCCTTTTGAAACTGGAAGGGGGATTTCTGTTGATATCAAGGGAAAATCGATCAGATTTTTTGTGAGATGTTGTGGGCTAAAAATCACCTAAATGCTCTCAGCCTAGAAGAAAAGGGGCTGCTGGTGTGCTTTAGTAACAGACAACCTCTGTTCTGCTGATCAGCATTTACCTATGCAAGGCTAATGAACAGAACCAGTAATAACATGTGTGAGGACTTGTGAGCAGAGATTTTATAACATTACTCCAATTTCTGGAGAGCAGAGAATCACAGTTAGGGAAACTTACTGGGCCACAAATTTATTTTTCAGTGTTAAGAGAAAAATGTGTATTATTGATCACACTGCTAAGCATGCTAGGAACCAAAAATACCACAAAATGTGTGTTATTCCCCGTTCTGGGAAGGTCTTTCATGAAATGTTCAAGGTAAGGTAGCCTACAGAAACTTGCTGAACTTGCAGAGCTACTACTTAAAATATTGTGTGTAAAGAGAGGAATTCTCTGCTTGGTATTAGAAACAAGCTTTGCCTTTAGAGTGTAAATTCGTATTCTCTGACCTTTTGGACCATTGCTTTAACTCCACCTAATCAATTCTGAACATACCTTTTCATATCTTCAGTCCTAGATGTATTTCATTATGGGATAAAGTTTTTTGTAACTACTTAGTTAAATGTCCCTTCCCTTTTTTCCTTTTTCTTTTTTTTAATCAGCTTAGAAAAGAAGCATTCTTCATTTGGACAGGTTTGCAACCTCTTTTCCCTCCATTCATTTAAATGTTATTCTTTCTGGGAATTGCTTTTATATTTTGTTTCAGAAAATTTTATTTGTTAATTATGAGTTTTCAGTTTTTAAATCAGCTGTAAACCTTTCTCAGTGCTGTAGTAATGATCATTTTTAAAGGTAACAGTGATTAACTTATCAAGATGGCTTTGAGTTCCTTGGGCTGGGTTTGGATTTTTTGTGGTTTTGGTCTCTTATTTGTTTGTTTTGGTTTTTATTTTGATTTTGGTTTTAACATGTGCAGAGTAGTATTTTCTTTGGTCACTCAGCAATTCTGTTGCTTTTCCATTGTTCACAACCCACTGAAGAAATCAAAAGGAATGTCTTGGTTCCAGCTTTACTATTTATCCAGAGGTTGGTCAGCCCATTGAAGAGGGGCCAGTGCATTGTGTGTGATGGGCTGGTGTTAAAGTTTAACTGCTTTGTTAAAACTCTAGGGATATTGATTTTCCTTGTGTGTGTGTGTGTGTGTGTATATATACATACACACACGACTGCATAATTTTAAAAACTGCACAGTGATTGCTATAATCCTACTTGGATTAATTAATTAATTGTACACGAGTGGTTTTACATGTGAAATACTGATGGTGATCACAACCATAGGCAAAGAGTGAGATGCAATAGCTGCCAAAAGGAAGTTCTTATTCCCATAGTCACTCAGAAATATACTTGAGATGAACATAATAACAGTTGTAGAAATATTTAGCAATAAGATAATCATGTAGGACTATACACTGTTGAGCACTGAAATATACACCATTTTTTGTTAACTTGTTTTTCCCCCCTTGGTGTCAGGGAGGACAGGTTGCAGTCCTATTGTTTGGTCACAGATGGTCTGTGGGAAGAAGTGCAGCCTTGTTGCAGGCCAGGGAGCATAAAAAAATCACAGATCTAGGAAAGATAAGTGCCTTTGAAGCTGATCTTATTTGCCTTTTGAGTACTATCATACAGTGGTGCTGGTAGCAGTCTCTGTAAGATTTCTGTCACATGGATATGAAATTGAATATATGAAGTCTTCTCTGCCACAAATAGCAACACAAAGAAGCAATGAATTCTTCAAGTCGTACATGGAAAAAAAATCTGCATCCACAATTTGAGCTGCTGTAGTAAAGAAGAGGGCTAATCATATTTGCATTCAAAAAATGCCTTTATTTTTTTTTTTTTAATCTATTCCTTTCTGACTTGACACACTCCTCTTCCAAAGATAGGGGGATTGTTTCTGGAATGGTGGTTGCCCTTGAGTGTTCTTTCCCTGTCTTCCAAAGCAAAACTGATACTCCTTGCATTAGTCATATAGAGCACAAACTCAGTTTGTTCTGTTAGTCTGTATATTTCTGTAGTAAAGCTAAGAAACACATGCTTATGTCTTGCAATATCAAGGAAAAGTTCTTTCTGGTGTGTCAGTAATTTGGTTCTTTTAAATGTATTGCTAAAGTGTGTGTTTTGATATTTTGTGGCAAATAGCAAATGGTAGATGTTGCTAAATGCGCTTTGACTTGCTCTTGGTTACTGATTCAGGAGATAAAATTGGTAAAAACAGACTGGCTTTTCTTACAGTTCATACTCTGGACAATGCCAAAGGACAAACTTTCACTCCTTACTTGCCTTCACACCTAAGAAGCCTCCAGTTAGATCTGCTCTCAAAAGTAAGTACGATTTCTGCCTCTTCCCTCTGGTTGCTCTGGGGTGGGCAGCGTGGAGGAAAAAATTTCAGGCCTTATTGCCATCTATTCAGCATTTGTTGCCTTTACAGAATGTTGTGAGAAAACTCTTTTCTTTTGGTAGTTTGGTGAGCTTCCCACTGACTTTGTATGTTGAAATGGCTTTGTGAAAAGCATGATCACTGGTGGGAATCAATGTGAAAGGAAGATTAAATATGTGGCCAGGAGCAAGTGGGTGCAGAAGCTGGACTGGAGGGGATGGCAATCAGATAGGGTTGGTCTGTTGTGAAACTGCAGCCTCAGTGACTGCACCAGGTATTCACCTCTCTGAAATTTGATTTCCAAAATGAAAAATCACCTTTAGTTCTTGTCACTTAAATTCAGAGACCGCTGCTTGGTTTTGGCCCAGGATGCTCAATTAAGTTGTACTGGAAAGCTGTACAGTGATTGTAAGCAGAAGCCCATCTGTAGGCTGCAGGAGAGCTGCTGTGGTTTTATTGCTGGTTTTCATCCCATTTACAAATTTCCAGAAGTCTAGAAGCAATCTCTTTCAGTTTTATTTTGTTTCTAGATGAGTTTGGTTTATTTTGTCTTCAGCTAGCAAAGAAATATTCCACAAGTTTTATTAATGAACATGCTAGCAACAGAGCATCTTGCATAAAAATGCTTTTTGACAAAGTTAATACTGTAAGGCTTGCCAAGAAGTTTGGTATTCCATGAAATTTGTCAGTTTGATATGTGTCTGATAACCAAACATCTTTGAGGGTCTTTCTCAGATTTTCTTTTTTGGGTCATCATCTGTCACTGCCCGTGATTAAAATAGTGCTGGGATTTAATGATATATCCCAGCCTCTAGCTTGTCTAAGCATTCAGTACTGTCCTTGTACATGTTCATCTAGATGTAACTTTTGGTGCAGTAAGACTGTAGCATGGGTATGTGGTTAATGAATATTGGTATTTCTAATTCTTTCCTAATGTTCCATTTACTACCTAGTTTTTCTAGCTACTCCCAGTCATGCTCACGTAATTCACAGAGATGTGGTTTTGCATCCTGTGTTGAAAAGATTGTCATCTGACACATATTTCTATGCACCTTTTCTATCTGAGCAGCCTTGGGTTAAAGAGTAATTGATTCAGTCATCTGTAGGTGGAGAGGTATCCCCACGGTAATAGAAGGAGAACGCTTTTACTCATAGTCTTAGCAGAGAGGTGAAGGAGTAATTCTGTATAGAGTAGGATACCCCCTCAAATGTTCAGATCAGCAGGAGGGCAGCATGTGTAAGGGAAACTTGTCCTCAGGATGCCTGTAACATGTCTATCATTTAGAGAAACAGACTGCTTTAGTCACAGTAGCCATCACTCTTGCTCCTCATGCATATTAAAATTCACCTAGAAATATAAATCAAGAGTTGTTCTTATCAGCTGTGGAAAAGCCCATAGGTGAAGAAGAGAGAAAAGCATTAGAACATCTTATATGTCATAGCAGCCTTTGGATAATTTCATGTGCTGCATTTAATGAAAATTTCTAGCTAATGCAGAGTAAACTCTGCCAAAAATCTTATGATAATTTTTGGTATTTGTTGTTCCACAAAGGCATTCCACAAGGTCATATAAAAAGATTCTGTACACGGCTGATAAAAACTTATTCTGTAAACAGTCTCTTGCTGAAAACAGCATTATACTTAGATTTTACTCATTATGAATCTCCCATAGACAACAGTATCAAGGGTTTTAATATTAAGCTCTCTGAAGGGAGACATAAAACTAGTTGCCCAATGATGGCGTGTGGAAAGTTTAACCCTTTCTTCTTCCAGAACTTCTAGTGCAAGCACAATTGGAAGATAGTGCCAATTATTATAAATCATGTTTGCAATTTGAAGGAGCTGTGTTTTGCCAAGTTGTGCGAGTATGTACTGAAAACATAATGTGCTGGTTCAACCAAGCACTGCTCAGTGTGTAATTTTAGCCTGGTGAATCATTATGTTGTGCTAAAAGCTTGCTACAAGCTTACTGCTGTAAAGCATTAACACAGTGTCTGTAGGCCTCCATCTCCATTGAGTAAAATCCCATTATAAATGCGTCTCTAATGACACGAATTTGCTGTGGACTAGTAAATGCTTTTTCCCCACAAAGCATGTCACATCTGCATGCAGGGTACTGTGGTAAATAAAGGTTATGTGAATTAGTGCAATGTGGGAGATTCTTAAAAATCTATAACTGAATCTTCCCTGTTATTCCCAACACCAATGCTTCAACTGGAAACCTTATAGATGAATTCATTGAACTTGGAACCGTATGGCAGTGATCAAGCACAGCCAGTACTCTACAAGTTGTGCACACAGCCGTAATTGGAAATCAGAGATAGTGTGGAAATCATAAATCTCAAAAGCATAAACCACAGCTAAACATCTACATAAAAAAACTGTGTTTGTATTTCAGGCTTCTCTTGTTGTCTCTCATGTAGTTTGGTCTTTTGAAAAGAAAACCAAAATGGAAAGGTATAAAACATGTTAAATCTAATACTGTTTGTCCCAGTAACTATATTAAAGCTTGAAAGCATGCTCACAGAAACTTTCTGCAGTGATCTGTTTAAAAATAGCTGCTGCACAGTAAAAGATGTACAATAACACACAGTGCTTGAAACTTCACGTTCTAAAAGATACGGTGAGAGAACTGCCAGTGGTACTTGCAGTTATAAATTTTAGTGTCAGAGTATATTAGAAAACTATTTCAAACACCCACAGAAGAATGCTGAGCAACTCATCAGTGATGAGCTGCTGAAAGTTGCACAAGACTGCACAAGGTACTCTCAGGTAAATCAAACAGTAGCATTATTCCTGTCATACTTATTTCTCTCAGAGATTCATCAAATCATTGCAAAAGTGTTTTTCAGGAAAAAAAAAATAAAAGGGATGCCATCCATTCAGTCATTGGAATGATAAAGAACCATCTCAGGAAGATATGAGAGTGATAGCTGACCATTACCTCCGAGGGTTCCTGCACAGGAAATGAGGGAATGCACCACATCCAGATTCACACTGTAGAGATCTTTTAAAGTAGCAAAGGTGTAACCAATTCATTTAGAAACTGAAACAAGCAACAGGTGTTAGCAGCCACGGGCAAGTGCCCTGCTTCTCCTGAAGATGTTAGACAGGAGCCATTAAGGATCACTGAAATAATGTCCAGAACTTTGGTGAGGTGACAAGGTCATGGCTGACAGGCAATGCATTACTGTAATAATAATAATGGGATTTGATTGTGGTGGCTCTGAAATGCTGCACAGCATAAGGCAGTCCTTAGGAAACACACCTGCTGGAAAACAACTAACATCTCTTTGACATCTTTCCATATCTCTGTACTAAGAAATTATTGGGAATTTAGAAGCACCCTAAATTTTCCTTCAAGACCAGATTAAGCTAATAAACTAGCTCCCTTTTGGTTTAAAATCTTTAGCTGATCATTTTTGTACAAGGTAAGGAGTAAAATTTAAGCCTTATGAAAAGGCACGTATGTTGATCATTGTTGCTGCTTGAATGTCTTATCACTGAAATACATTTAAATTATGTTTCAGAAGAAAATAAACCGACCTATAACTCTATTAAGGTGTTCATATTATAGCAAGTTTCATTAGAAATTGAGCCTCATTACTCCCTTCCTAATAATCTCAGTTAAAGATGTGTTGTAGATCCTGTAATTTGCTCTCAAAAATGATTATTTTCCCCCTCCATCAATAATAGAATAATAGGAAGGAAGGCTTATTTTTTCTCAAGAGATTAACTAGTTCAGCACCCTACACTGAGGAAGATCAAATTTGCCTGCAATGTTTTCTGGTGCCTTTTTTTTTTTAAACAAATATCAAGAAAGAACTTTTCTAAGAAATTTTCTTACCATTGTCATGTAACTAAGGCATATTTTCTGTAAGGAGACTCTTCCCATTCCTTATCCATTTTCTGCTTTTTAATGTCCAGTCGTGGGTTCACCTCTGTATTCTGCAAAGTCTGCACTATTTGGTCAGACCAAGACTACATCAACGCCTGCCCTGTTCAAGAACAGGTCAACAATTTAACAATATATAAACTTAATTCTTCTTGATGCAAAGAGAGATCTTTTCTTTGCAGCCTCCTTTTCCCTTCCCTTCCTAACCCTCAACCTACATGTGCCATTCAGAACAACTAATTTTGTCCTTTTTATAGAAATATTTTCCTTATTGGAAAATAAAATTTGGTGCTCTTTAAATGAAGTCATCTATCTGCATTTCCCCCCAAAAAAAGGGTTTTAATTTTTGCTTCTCTCTCCTGGGCACTGTGTGGGGTCTGTGTCCTTTCTGCTGTGAAGAACTACAGCTTGAGCTCAGTATCCCCTTTGAATGCATTGACAGGAGAGGGTTGATTGCCTCTCCAATCTTGCATGTAGTACTGTCATTACCCACTAGGATCGCTTTTATTTTTTCTGCAGTGTTACATAATTGACTCAACTATGATTCATATCAGCACTCTGGTAGTTTTCAGCAGTGCTGCAGTGTAGGCTGACAAGTTCTCCTCCTCCACGATTTAAAAAAAAAAGTATTCTCTCCTTTAATTCAGTGGCTTTACTTTTGTGGTGCTCTCCACATCCCAGTTATCCTTTGGAAAATTCAGATATTAAAGATGGATCTAGTGGTATGTGCTAGTGTTCCATGGGAAACTATTTGTAAATATTAATGCTGAAGTGATTAATTTTAAGCTGTATGGTAAAATAAATGCAACTCTTTCTGTTGCTGTTCAAGGCAAAGGTATAAATGAATATGAGGTCAGCCAAGCTGCTGTGAAGAGCCAGTTGTGGTTGAGGACTGATATTTTTCCACATTCCCAGCACTTGTTTGTTGGCCAAGTATAGAAATGACAAAATCTTTAAAGTTAAGTGTGTTCATGGTTGCTTCAACTCAGTTTGAAAGGGCGGGAGGTCCACAGTTGTCAAAACCATCATCCTTATCATAGGATTAGGCAGAGGAGGCAAGGATTATATTGACCTTGAAACTGAGTTCTGTCATCGTTTGCAAAGTTGATCCATTTAAACTCAGACACATTTGTTGAACAAAGTACCTCCTGTGTATCTCAGTTGCTGCCCAAGTATGTCTGACCTTTTGCTTTCTTTAGGAAATTGTCTTATTAGTAGCAAAAGTGCAAGCAGATGTCCTTTTTTATCTTCCCTTGCATTTCTTAATTTCTAGTGTACACAACATCTGTGTCATTGGAATTGCAGGGAAAAAAGGGCTAATAGGTTTTCAAAATTTTTGGAGGTTTGTAAGTTATTGTTAAGGTGAGTGTATTTCGATAGCAACCACTTGATTAAATTTGCTGCTTAAATCACTATGAAAATTGGTCCTAAAATGTGTGTGATCTTGTTGCTTTCTTTTCCTTGAAATACCATGTTGCCCAAAAGTTATATGGCCTAGTATATCAGCCTCAGTGACCTTTGTGCTATACTCCTCTTTAGTGACTGTCTCCATTAGTAAACCAGAATTTGTCTTGGTGAGAGTAATGGTATTTCCTGCCTAAGGGATAGAATCTCTTGGATCATTTTACACCAAAGAAATCCCTATCCTTTCACAATTTCAGCTATGTAAACATATCTTCCCTTAGCTTCCAATATCTAAATATTTTTAAGTAAATATCTTTAAGTAAGTTCTGTGATTGTAACAAAGAAAGATGTAAAATGTGCTGCCTTCAAGACTAACAGAAGCATTCTGGGCCTGAGACCTCCAAAGAATCGTTCTAGTCTGAGGGCTCAGACTCTGAGATTCTGTCTTAACTGCTTGTTTTAAATGCTTGTTTTCCCTCCATCACATTACAGATACTTTTGCTGTGCTGGCTGGTCTGGTCTTATTCTCTTTATAGTCAGTGCATGCTGAAGAAATATGCCTCTTAATGTGTCAAATCATCCCTAAGAGAAAAGTCTACATTTGCAGGAGTGCCTCCAAGATCTGGGAAAACCTGGTTTAGGAAAACAGCCTGCTGATATTGTTGTTCTGGGTTCAAGACACATGCATCAAATTTAAACTGCTATAATGTGTACTAAACAAAGAGAAGCCAATGCTACTTAATTCAAGTAGCCATGTCAGCTAAATGGCCTGGTTACAATCCAGTACTAAAACACAATTATTTGAACTAGTCACCTGGTTAAAAATGCAGCAGCCCTACCTCATTTTTAAAAAAACATCAGGCTAAGTTCCTAGAGGAGTCCTGCCCAAATATTTTCTCACTGAGAGATACAGATTTGGATAAAAGCCTGCTTAAAATTATTTTTTGTACTATTCACTTGAAAATTATGACCTTTTCCCCTTTAAAAATACATGAATACATAAGCAAGTTATTTTTGCAGTTCTTTTAATCTCCTAGAAATGTTAAGGCACATTTTATGTTGTAATTGAAAAGCAAGGAAAACAGTCAAAAGAGGGAATTTTCTGTTTCTCAAGGATGTTACCTTTCTCTTCTTTAGAAAGATTTTTCTTGTCCTTTTCCTGTTTATAAAAACCATTCAACAGTTTCTGTAACAAAACACTGAAAAAAATATGTGCTGAGTAAGAATCCTTGTATCTTCCCTATAACTAACCCTAACTTCTGAACGAGCTGTTGCATTCCTCTTAATCTCTCTGCAGTACTTTAAATGTTTGGGGCCACACAGTTTAATTTTGCAAAAAGGCAGAGATATTAATCTTTAAAGAAATCTTGTGCTGTTCAAATACAGTTTCTTTAATCTAGGAATGACTTGTCATTTTTTTTAAAAATTTTTATTTGGTCATAGGGAGAAGTTATTTCTATTAAAAAAAAGTCAAAACCATTTGATTGAAATATTTGGCAAAAGAAGGAATTTTAACTAGTGCCTTCAGAAGCTTACATAATGGGCTAATGTTTTCTCTTTTTCCCTTGATTCTTGCTGCATTAAAAATAGTGTGGAAAATATATGAATATCACCAGAACTTTCAGAATAGAAGAGAATAAAAGCTGCAGAAAACCTATGGGGAAATTAAGAGAAACCTTTTGATTCCAGCCCAGTAAGAGAAAGACCAGCTTTGAAGAAAATGACTGAGACAGGAGGATTTTGAGAGAATCAGAGGATTTATTGTGTCATGCAAGTTCAGGTTTGTTTCAATGTCTCTGATTCTAGAAAGGCTCTTTAGAAAGTTAGGGATGAATCTGCTTGGTTTTAGAACAGGACAGCTTCAACTAGAAATAAGCTTTTGGTTTTGAAGGTGTTTTAGGTGGTTGCCACTGGTCTAATGGAAATGGGCTTAAGAGATTTTCTACATTGGATCTCGAAGTTGCACTCCAAAGTTCAATGCTGAGTAAGAAACTTGATAGCTGCAAAGAGCAGAGAAGAGTTCCTCCCCCATAAGAGGTGTAGTAATGACTCTTGGCACTGAGGGACAGTTTTGGCAGACAGAATCCTGTCCAAACGCAGTTTTTGGTTAGTATGCAATTTGTCATTGTGTCTGAGGCCAGCATGTGGTAGTTTTACACTGAACAGAGAGACTAAACCAAACTGTTCCTTGCTGTCTGGTTCGCTGAGCGCTGCCTGTTGTGAGCACATAGTGAGCACAGTGTGATTGTGTCAGTGTAAGGCTGGATCAAAACACTACAGAGGGTGAAGTCAAGATTATATAGACCTCTTTAATCATGACCTTCCCTAGCTTTGGAATGCTTTACTTGTATGTGCAATGATTACCACATCCTGCAGCCTTAACAACCTTCTCTTCAGCATACTCATTTAATTATGATTTTATATTTCATCCCCTCTTCGTGTAGGAAGATACAGGTTTTTTCTCAGTGGCAGTTTGTTCCATATTTCTCAGTCTAATTAAATGGGGAAAAAAAAATAAGCAATCTGGGGACAATGACCCACAGCAAACAAGAAGATGACTCTATTTGTATATCTTTTGTTTTTTCTTTGATTCATGTATGTGCTTGCATGCATAAATTATATAAAAAAAAAATGTCTTTAATATTTATTTTTTCAGTTTTTATATTTAGTTGTTTGTCTTTTCCCTTCTCTCTTCTTCCCCTCAACCCAACAATTTTTGATCACTATGGAATGAAAAGTATCACTGAACCATATGTAAACTCTTGAAGTTATCAATGCAAATTCCTCACATTTTTCAGGGGAGGAGAGTTTTTGGCATGCACCATCAGTCTGTGTGATGTCTTTATCTTCCCCAATGATGCAGTTTGTTTAATGATTTATTTTGTTTGGCATTGCCCACAAAAAAAGAGAAATGCATGATAACGGTCCTTACTGATGCAGTGTTCCTCTTCCAGCAATTTAACAGAGAGACTTTTAACACTAAGCCAAACGTTGCACAAAATCTGCTATGGAAATTGCTCTCTGAACAGCTTGAAGACTGGGTTGCTGTTATGCTAAAGCACTGTAATTTGTAAGTAAGATTGTGAGCTTAGCCTTTCTATTTCCTTTCATTTCTGATATCTGGATTGGAGCTTCTTTATTGACTGATAACAGGAAACCATTTCAGATGCAGTTGTGTAGGAGTAAAGGGACTCATTTGCCTGTGTGATGTTCTGAAAAGGCAATTTTGGGGGGGAGAAGTAATAGATGAGTCTTTCTTTGGAGCTGCAGTGTGCTGCAATGAAGTTATACTTCTCCTCTTAGCTCTGTGCTCTCTGAGGAACCAAGCAAACATACGAGAGGATGTAAATGCAAAAGCAGTTGGAATCCTTCTTCACTGGCTGCTGCTGTTTGGCTGTTTAGAAACACTACTGCAAAGAAGCTTCTTTTAAGAAAGGATAGGGATATAGTGTATTACACTCTTTAAAAAACCACAGTGAAGCAAGGAATGAGAAAAGCTTTCTAGTTCTTACTACGTAGTGTTGCAGTTTCCAGATCAGAAAACTGAAGATCTGTGAATACATTAAAAGACACAGCTGCCACTGATGTGGGAGCAGCATGAAGTGTTTGATGTACAGGCACGTATTTATGCAAGGAAGTTGCGAAATCTCTCCACTAGTGCTGATCAGTATTTGCAGAATGGTATTGCATAAAGGGGTTATTTCTGCCTGATTTAGATTGAATCTATATCCCCTCCTTCCCTTCCTCACTCACTAAACCGTTACCATCTTTTCTCAGCAAGACTTCACTTAGAGCCGTGACTGTTCCTGTTGCCATTGCAAAGCTTGAAACAACAATGCAGCAACAAGGCCAAGCCACTTTTCAGTGTGGTACCACTTATAATGACCCCAGCATGTGACGTTCTTGCATTAAGCAGCGTGGTCATTTTGACAGAAATATCAATATTTAATGCAGAACTGCGATGCCAAATCATTGAGTTTTCTTTTGGACCAGATGTTTCTTTAGTAGGAGCTGTTATTTAAAGTGAATTGGAATTTTAGTTTCACTTTATGCAATTTAAATTCTAGTCTTGTTGATGCCAACCCTTTCTTGAGGCACTCTATCCATTAACTACTCATTTTTCAGGGAATGATATAATGCCTTTCCAGATTATTATTACAAAAGCAGTCTTTTTCTCAGATTTAATTGTTGCTTGGTCATAAGCAATCATCCAGCCTTCTTCCTACTAAAGAAGCATTTTTATTGTTAAATGAGTAGCAGGACTGAAGTCACTCATCTTGAAGATAATGTCCATTGTTGACAATGCAGTTTGGTTCGTGTTATCTCGCTGAAGTGAAACGTGAAGAGCAAAGCAGCAGATCAATTCTGTTTTTTGGTTTTATTAAAGAAAATAATTTTAGCCTGGAAAAGAAAGTTAGATTCCTTTGATCAGTGCCATATGCTTGAGTTTATAATAGGCTTTTGTGTTCCCACTTAGCTGGATCAGATTGAAAGTTGGATAATTATCAGTAACGGTTAGAAATAAAATAATCAGTTTACATGTCAAAATATCTTCATTTTTATGTCAGTCATGCTGTCTTTCTGGTACAGTGAAAACTGGATCTGGGTTTAACAGCAACAGCACAATAATCAAACTTCAACCCTTTTCTTGCAATTGATTATTTTGCCTTGAGGTCAGGGGAATTAGAACAAATATTGCCACCTGTGGCTGCTGTGCTGTTATTAAGGCTGAAAGGTTTGTTTTGGTAAAAGTTATAAGCACACCCCACTAAAACAGACTAATCAGGATGTAAATATTCTGTTCCTATTTATCTTCATTTTTTCAGAGTAATATTCACATATTTACCATCTGTACTACAGAGTTTGATCAGAATTGTTAACTTTGAATGCTCAGATACAATAGGCTTAGTTGACTTGGACAGTTGCATGTTTTGGAGACAGATCAGCAAGTCTACTTTGTATATCAGACTAAAGATGAGTTTATTGACATTATCTATACTGTGATATAATGATGTTTATAAAGGTACAAGCAAATATGCTACTGGACCTCCTATTATGTGCCTTTGCTTTGCACCCACTGAATTAAAAAAAAAACCCAAAACAACAAATCCCCACTGCCTCAAAACAAAGCAAAAAAAAAAAATCAAACCCAGTAATTTTAGTGGTTTTTCAGAAGTAAAATTTTTGCATCAGAATATTCACAAAAGAAGCAAGAGCAAACATCTGGTCTTGTAGCTGTTGTCATCCCCTCTTTGTTACTTCATTAAGAGTCTATCCAGGTGCATTTTTCTCGGGAAATGTGTGCCACCAGTGTGTGCACCTGCTTCTAATTAAAGAGTTTCTAGTTGCTTAAGGAACATTATGACCTAAAGGCTCTTATAAAACCAAGAATATCTAAGATACATAAGGGGAGCACTAAAGTCTCCACTGAGATTGTGTTCTTTGCACTGTGCTTTATTATATAACATTAAGCTAAGCTCCAGCAGTCGTAGGTGTTGGGAAAAGACAAGAGATTGTTGCTGTGCGTGATGTGTATTGCCATGGAAATACTGTTCTTCAGAAGAAATAAACCTCCTTCCTATTGTGCATTATGGACCTCTAATAAAGCATGTAAGAGAAAAAAAAAAGTAAATGAACTTACTTGAGCAGTAGGCAATAATAAATGGTTTTTAGGATATTGAAATAAGATATTGGGGCTGGATTGCAAAACTGCGTTTGTTCTACAATGAGCAATAACATCATTATCAGATGTCTTTGAACACTTTCCAAAACTCAATTGGTAAAGATGGCCAGAATTTGAGTTTGGAACACTGTAATTCATTTCATAAAATCAATGTCCAAGAAATCTTCAATATTTTGAAAAAGAGTGGGACTTCTCCCCTCCAACAGATTTCAATTGTGCATGTGTTATCCAATAGGATAATACAATAACTTTTGGATATTATATACCAACTATATATAACTAAAGGTAGCTAAAAAATCTGTAATAATTTGTGTAGAAATGGGCTATTTGTTTTCTTACTTCTGGTTTTAATTTGGTAAGAGTAATTTGGTAAGAGTAGATGGCTGTTGTTCTTCAGTAAATGTGTAGCAGAATCAATACAAGTGTTTGGGAAGTGTTCATTAGTGGAAGCATTCATTATTTTTCATTCTTGGAAATTCCATTTATTAATAATAATAATATAATTATTAATTAATATCTGAGAAGAAAATTCTTTCCCTGATTTTCTGTCACACTGCTTAGAAAGCCTAAAAGCTGTTTTCAGACAGTTCTTAAGAGTTTTATTTGTTTTACTATATTTTTCTTTCCTATTAAAAATACTGAAAGAAGGATGAGAGGAGAGATGTACTCAATCTTATTCTCCAGCTTGCTGAAGACACTTAAGAGTCTATTTGAGGACTATAGTGGGTTTTGGACTTCCAAACGTGGGGAAAGATATTTCAATCTTCCTGTTTTCTGTGCTCTACAGTATGAGAATAAATGGATAAAAAAGCAAGTATACATAAACAATTTTGTTGCTATAGCTAACTGGCTGAAATTGCTGTCATCAGATATTACCTAAGGCAAGTAATTTATCTGTGTTTGAATAAGTATTAGGGAGACAATTCTGGTTGCCTCAACAAGGCTAACCAGTGGAAGGCGAGATGGTTCTTGCTAATGAAGTGCTGTTTTTATATGGAAATCTCTCTGATTTTTGACAACTCTTTTAAAGAATTGTTGTTTAGCTGAAGAAGTTCATCATTGCTATTGCATGTCTACCGACTGTGCCATGATCCTAACAGGCATATAAAATTCCTAATGGCACAGTAATAATTCTAGCTATTTTAGGAATGAGAAAATATGCCACTTCATTGTGATTGGGATAAATGCTTCTGTCTTGGGATAAAGGAGTCCTTCAGCTATCAATTCCTTTCCTCTACAAACATGTATTATTTTAGTTATGTTAATTTTCCCTTCTATATCTTTGTTGTCTTTTACAACTGACAAAAGACATCAGCTACTGACATGTGGATAAGATATGCAGAAGCAGGATCCTGAATTTTGAGAACTGACAAAAAAGAAGAAATCTAAATTAATTCGTTTCCACAAATTCTCACAGATTGGTCTTTAAAACACAAATTGCTTTCGCGTTTTTATTTTTTTTCCCGATATTTTTGCCAGTTCTTTTAGGTGTGCCTTCTAATTGTAAGAAAACAAACTAGGTCCTGTTTTGCAGTCTTTGCCCTTTGTTAGAATTCTGGACTTCTAATTCTATGAAGTGCAGGCTATATCCACATCCTTTTATGAAAGCAGGCAGGAAAAAAACGTGCTGTGTAGGTTTTGTTTTATTCAACCAATTTTTCCAAGACAGCTTTAAAAATGCTTAACTCATTATAAAAAAGATGTGCTGCAAACACATTGTATACTGTGAGGCGCTGTCTTCCTCTGAAGTACTTCCATACCCTGGTTGCCATGGCAAGAGAGAAAAAGAATAAAAAATTCCTGTAGCGAATACCTTTATAATTCCAAAATCATCGCTCAGCAGGGGCTGTGTGCTTAATAACTCATGAAAAATACAGTGGATTTTTCAGAGGGCTGCCAGGGAATTTCTCCACTGATCTGTCTGGTCCTGTTCAGCTGATTGCACACGCTGCCGAGGGGCAGCGGTGACCCGGAGCGGGTAGGTAGGTGATGGTGTGATTTTAGCTTTGCCGTGGATGTAAGTGTGTGTTCAGACCTTCGGGAGAAGAGAGGCTGCTCCCCTGGCCACAGAGGCAGGTGGGATGGAGCAGTGCTGCTCCAGCAGCAGGAGTGGCGTGGGAGGACAGGGTGGCTGCTCCAGCCCCGTGTGCCTCCTCCACGCAGAGGAGGAGGAGAGATGGGGGCAGCACGTTTTTCAGCTTGAGGATGAGTTTGTTGGCTGATGCAGCTAGAAGCCTGTGCTTGTGGAGCCTCATATTCCTGAGCCCACATGGCTTGTGGCTTCCAGGAAGGTTGAAGATGCCACCTCTCAGTCACCATGAGCTGTCTCCTCTCTGCCAGGTTCCAGCTCACACCCCTTCTGGCATCCCAACAGGCCTGAATATCCCTGTGTTATGCTATGTACAAATACACAAGGTTTTCAAAAGCTCTGGGCTTTGTGCTGGAACTGGGGCAACATTTTTACTTAAGGTATTTGAATATCTTGTTTTGAATACAGGGTACAGATCTCCAATATCCTGACTACTTTAAAAATATCCTAAGTCCCCCTAAGCCTTAGGAATATAATTTTTGTATCTTTTCCAGAGAAGCCTGACCCAGGGGCACAGGTACCAAATAAATCATGTTAGTACTTGCAGCATTTTGCAGAGTTCAGGTTGAGACCTGCAGTAGAGTGATGGCATTTTGAGACTTTCAGTGATAGATGACAGTGCCCACAGTCATAGCAACTTGATGCAGCATCCTACTGCTAGCGCCATCTGCTACAATTTTTAAATATAGAAGGGGATTTTTCTTAGTCAGCATGTTTCTGTCAGAATGAGCTCTTCATAGGCCTAATCTGAATGCCTCCGCAGAGCTTTAAACTTCATCAGCTTTCTAATGGAATAACCCAGTCTAATCTTTTCAAAGTGTTTGCTTTTTCTTAGCAAATGGAATCAATTTTTACTCTTCAGTGATTTCTGTGGCTGTGTCTGCAATTATGTCTAAAACATTTCCTGTCTTTGCACTATCATTTGTATTTCTATCAAGAACAATTTTAGGGTCTAAGAAGTCATCAGCTGCTGAAATATGTGGAGAGCTGCCTTTTTGCTTGAATAGTGCTACCATAAAGTGAAATGTGTGAAAATGTCATCAAATAGCTTACTTAGCTTCATCTCAGCCCCAATTTTTATTTAATGTGTGCCTCTAAAATGTGTATGAAAGCAATGCTAAAGTCATGGCAACTATCTGCAAAAGGCCAGGTAACTTTTCAAAGATTGTTTAAGCCTCTGTCACCTGGGAATCATGATGGTTAAAAATATTTATAAAGGATTCTGAAGGCCACAGATGAAAGTACCTGTTTGTATAATATTGCTTGCTGGTAGTTAAGATGGTGCTGTGCAGGTCCTGATCCCAGCCCTGCAGGTTCCTCACTCTCTGTTTATTGTGCCAGCAAAGCTTCTTCCCATCTAAAATTTCCATTGCTCACACTGTCCCATGCTTCTGTACTGGTTATCCATATGGAAAAAGGCCTGTTTCTGAACATGAGGATAAACACACATGGAGGCAACAACAGTACACACTGCAGGAAAAAATTTTCCTTAAGCTGACAGAAGGCTAAGGCCAATGCAGGCCATCAAACAAGCTAGTTCAATCCACTGTCTGTATTTCCTTCCCTCCCTAGGAGACAAAACTGCTCTGTCCACATCTGAAACTTTTTACGTTCAAGGCTCAGGCGAAGGCCAGGGTGGAGGGCCACTGCTCATTTGCCCAAGTCTGTAAGGCATAATGATTTTTGAAGGAATGCACAACTTGTCCTCGCATTCACAGGTTTCCCCTCGCCTCCTCCCATGTCCTTTGGACCCCAAGGAAGGTGTGACACAATAGGGATGTCCCGCAGCGTTGACACCCGCACGCCACTTCTTCCTCTGATTGTTCCCCCACAGCTGTTCTGCAAACATTTCCTGCCCTTCCTGCCCCTGAGTAGCAGCTCAAGATACTAAATGTACAAGGAATTGCTCACTGTGTAAATGAAATATATCTTTACATATGTTTGTGGTGTTTGCACATCTTAGGGCTTTAACTTGGTCTGCTTAAGAAAGATTTTATGTTTAGTCTTTGTTAGGATCTTGCTAAGAAGTTGGTTATTTTGCTGAGTGCCTGTTTATCTTCTCAAAATATTTTAGGGCATGGTTATATTGTATTGACCTCAAACACTTCAATAATTTGAATAGATAAACAGATGACTTGTAGTGTGAATTTATTTGTGTATCAGTCCATAATGCTCCTTCATGAGCTGTTAGTTCATCCTGCAAACATACACCTCATTTAGATGTTGAATTGAAAATTTATATATATATTAAATGAAGAGCCTCCTGAAAAATAGCTACAGTAATCATTCTTCATAGCTACTTATCATGTCTGACACTTAAAATGAAAGAACAAAGTGGCTAGCTGAAGCCTTGGACAGTAAATTAAATGTATGACTAATAAAGCTTGAAAGCCAAGATTGGTGACAGACATTATTTTCATCCTGGCCAATGTGAGTGTAAGAAGCCAGAGATTATTTTACTTGAAAAGCCTTAATGAGAAAAAGAGTGAGAATCACTTGCTCGTAGATCAGAGTGTGGTAGATGCTCTTTGGTGTGGACTTGTCAGACCTAGAGGAGGTTGTTGCTTCAATGTCCCTTCCTCTCTCAATTAACGCATTTGCAAAATAGAAATAACAAATCCTCTTTTTCTGCATCTTCTGTTCAGCAATTCCCTCTGCATATACCGTTTGTTTGTCGGGTTTTTTTACCCTTGTGAGTTGGCAAACTTCATCCTTGACTGGCCTAAGTTAGTGCTGCAGTGAGATGCAAGTAAAACATTCCAGAAGAGGTGAGTGCTGTGAAATATAATGGCAGCGAGCGTGAGTGTTGAAGCTAATGTCTGAAATTTTGTTCTAATTTTGAGATTTGAATTCAGTATTAGCCTAATACAGTATGTGACTGAGAAGTAGGGCTCAGTATCTGGGTTTTTTCAGAAAATCTGCTATTAGAGTTCCTGTAATGGTGTTATGAACAGGACAAGTACAGAGGGCCAGAGGGCAGAAGGAATGAATGATTATAGGATACTCATGATGAAAGCGACTTCAGACAACCAAATAATCTTCCTTTCTGTGCGCTTGTTTTATCTTTTTGCTTTGCTAGAGTTCTTGTCTGGCTTCACGTAGCTGGTTCAGGTTTTCTCTGCTTCCCTCTCTGTTTCAACAGAGGACTAATATAAGAGTATCAAATGCATAATCTGAATGGTGGGCAACTCCATGAATCATTGTGAGAACCAAGATAAGCAATATTTCTTTAAATCTGCACACCATTGTTAATCTATATAACCATATTTGGCACCAAACAATTAGCTGAGTGATTGGAAACAATTTCTGTGAGCCTGCATGGCAATGACTGCAGATCCTGGCAAAATCAGAATTCTGGCTCAAGTGGTGCATCACAATTCCAGTGATGACTCCTGTTCAAGAACTGTGGTAGTTAAGTGCTCAAACATAACATTCATAAATACAAAGCACATTTTTCTGTCTTTGAAGAAGCCTGCATTTCTGATCTAGCCTTCCTATTGACATTGTTAAATTTGGTAAGGTATATTTACCTGTTCTGAGAAATGCTGAGCTCTGGTAAGGTTGCAACGAATGTTGAACTTGCAAGGAACCCACAGGTGATCTGTGAGCAGCCATGGTTTCACTGACTTGTGTATCAGCTCTCTGACTCGTAGGGCAGTTACATAATGAGTTCTTGGGGGATCTCCGTCAATCCTGGCCACCCCAGACAGGAGCTGCATTGCAGGAGTGAGTACTGGAGTAGAGTTGATGCTGGCTGACACAAATGATCAAATGATCAAATTGCAGGTGATATATAGTACAAATTTTACATCTCTGCCTGCTGTGAAATGTTTGGGGGAAGCTGAAATCCTCCAGATGATCTCAGGAAGGAAATATTTTTAAAGCAACACCACTGATGGAGACATGATAATATATTGCTTCCATACAGCTCCCATCAGTAAATTATAGCTGTGAGAAAGTTGCTAGGGAGATAATACTGGACACTGAAGGATTCATATTTTTGAAGTAATTGTCACAAAACTGACAGCTGAGGTACAATCTATCTTGATATATTTGCTTTTTCTGGGTGATACAAAGATAAATACACAAAAGGGAAAAAATACTTCTGCTGGTGTATTGTTAGGTAGCAGCAAATGGTCTTTGAATAGCATGTGACCTTAATTTCTGGAGCATGACATTCTCTAATGCATAGCTCATGAATTCAGTTACTTCTGTATTTAATTTTTATTAGTTTTACATTGGTTTCTTTTATTTCCCACCTGCTGCCCATCACCCACTCAAAAATTATGTCAATTTCCTATTTCAGTCTCTGATGAAGACATAGCATGTTCCTATGTAGGTTTTTTTTTAAGATTCAAATCAAGGCTATTAGAATTGCTACAAATCACTTTTGAGGCAAAAGGAGCAAGTGGATCCCTAAAAACTGTTACCTCTTTAGCATGTTTTAAACTCTGAAAATCCCTTGATTTATTTATTTTTACTAAGAAGGCAAGTAATGATGAAAATTTTCAGGTGTTCAAATGTTATTAAGTATGCACATTTATTTGGGGAAGGGTTCCAAAACCTAAAATTTACAAAAAACTTCAGCCTGTTTTCTTGACTAGAAGCCTCTCCATGTTCCTGCCTTGAGCAGAGAACTTTTGCTATTCGAAAGCAGACCAAAATCACTCATTTCTTTCCCCAAGTTTAGCTTGTGCTCTGGTGTGGAAATTTGAATTGGTTTGCAGCAGGACACGTTAGTTCTTAGCCAATGTGCCAGTTTATTGCCTGGGTAATGACTGTAAGTGGGAGAAGTAAATTTTATACTGTAGATCTCTCTTTTTTTCTTTATAGAAACTTGTGGGACATTAAAATTATCCTGGTTTTACCCTATGAACTCCAATAGAGTTGGATTAAGAGCACTTACTTTTTAAAATCAGTTTTTTGGAAGGTAACATGCCCATTCAGCAGACTTGTCTCCCAAAGCCACCAGGGCAATTGACAGATCCTGCTTCTTGGAACTCATCTGCACTTTGTAAATCTGTTCCTGAGTGCTTATCTGTCCCCAACAGATATAATGAATCTTTCCCTTGCTATTTAGGATCCTATTATTTGTACCCACTTTTTATGACCAATAATACTAAAAGCAGCATTTTCAGTGTAAATTTTCTATACATAGATAATCATAAAATAACGGGGAAGAATCAAGCCTATAAAAAATGGACAATGGAAAATTTGTATTTTTTCATTTAAATTTGCTGTTGAAAATGGACATGGAATGGAATAATAATTGGGGTAATTCTACTTATTATGACAACAGAACCTCAAAAATTGACAAGGAGTGTTTTAAAAATTGGTCCTCTGTGTACTTGCTGATGGTCTATCTCTCAGCTTCTGATGATTGTTATGGATATACTTGTACACCGTTTTGTTTTAATTTCAGCTATTTCTGACAATAAATTCAGTAGCAGAAATACAGGATTTTTCTTGTGATGATACATTCAGGTGGCTGGCTCCTAGAATGGTGTCAGTGTACTTTGTACTTTGTATCTATAATGTGATGAGAAGAGGGCTGACATTCCATTTCTGGTGGATTTTCCAGGTGGAAGTACATGTGCCTGGGCTTCACACCCTGTGCTCAGTGAGCTGACCAAGCCCAGGAAGTGCTGAGGCTCTGGAATGGGGAAAATAAATGTGTGTTGGGCTTGTGCTAATTCACATGAGCCCTACACAATCCCAGCCTATTTGGGGCCATCTATGAGTCCAGATAAGTGATTTTTTTATCCTCTAGGAGAATGACAGCAGCTACAGTAGCCCTTGTCAGACAAAATGCTCTGTTCTTCATCAAAATCAAAAAGGTTTATTCACAGTTGGGTGTTTGCTTCCTTTGATATAAATTGCAGTCTAAAAATGAACTTTGGAGAAAGAAATTTCATCTTACTGAAATGCCTCCTGTGGATTTTCTTTTTTTTATTTTGTATTGAATGAGCGGTTGTTGAAATTGATTTGCTTCTATGGAGTTTTACAATGCAAGTAAGTTATCAAAATTTTTAACAAACTAGTTCGCTGCTGCTGACGCTGATTTTGGCATAGAGTGACGTGTTAAAAATTTTTGGGCTTTTTCTACTTGTTCTATGTATGAAGGCTGTATTATATCTTTTATTGCATTTCCAGTGTCAAGTGTTGATAAATTGAGACCTTCCATTTTAATGTTACTTTTATAGCTTAATAGCTTTTACAACTTCTGTTTCTTTTACAGGTATGTTATTAATACTTAGTTACTGTACACATTTTTCCCCCCCAGCTCCTTTGATTAATTTAAGTGTAGGATAGCTCTCCTTTGTGAGCATGACTATTTTGTGAAATTTTGGATTGTTACCTTTTTGGAGAAAGAAATTAGTGAAGAAATGCAACATCTTAAGCTGTTGAATGCTCTCTTGGAAAATGGATCTTCTCAGTCTTTATCCTATGCAGATACTACCATGACATATGAGTACAAAACAAAGTAGATGGAAAGGCTGTAGGGTTTGGTTTTGTTTTGTATAATGTTCCACCTTCCTACTGTTTGACTTGGCAACTTCAGCAAAGTTTTCCTACCATGCTTTTTCCTGTTGTTGTCCATAATATATGACTGAAAGACTGCACTTATAAAAATTTGTATTTCCTTCTTTTTCTGTTGTTGCCACTTAAATCTCATTTACTATTTGTCTCAGTTACATTGAGGAAATTCTTCCCATTTTGCTATAAATTCAGAGAATTGAGAGTGTTTGTTCTGACATTATTTTTTTGTTAAGCTGACTAGCTTACATAATACTGTATGGCTTATTTTTTTGTGCTGCTTATTGCTTGCAAAATTTTCAGGAATGTTGATTTCCTCCATGTTTTTGTTCAAACAGCTATGCAAATAACTCCCCTGCTTGAAAATAAATGAAGTTTTTTGTTTTGTCTTTAAACATCTGTCTCCAATGGCTTGATAAAAATTCTGCTGGAGCCCATGTAGAATGGAAATAAATTCCTGCAGGTTAATCAGGTTTCTAGGATGGTGGTCATCTGTGACAAATATGGTAGAGTCCTACCCCCTCAAAAATGTTCTAAAACCATCAACTGATTCTATAAGTCAAGGATTTTTAGTCTGTTTATGGTCTTAGAGTTTAGGGGAATTTAATTCAGCAATGTTGAAATACATGCAGGTTCTTTCAGTAACAGAATGCAAATTAAAATTAATAATTATAAATATATAGGTATGGTTTGAGATTCAAAACCCCAAATAACAATAAATAATGTTTCAAATATCTGTCAGTAAACAACTCCCCATCTCTCTTTGCTGTGGTGTTTCCTAGCAACTGCTGTGCTTCTCTGAACCTGTGTTGCCTTGACAATACTCATGGCCTATTGTGCATCTATACAGGGCATTTCATTCAAAGGGCTTCACAGGCCAAGGATGTATTTGTGAAGCATCCTTGAGATGCAGCTGTTGGTAAAAATTAAAAATGAGTAGACAAAACACTACTGCATCATTTGGTAAGAGGAATGGGAGGATATGAAACAGGAGTTTGGGCTAATCCTTGGGCTGATATAAAGGGATCTCTTTATATGTAACAGAGAGAAAGTCTGGCTAAACTCACCCTTTCTATATTCAAGCAAGCAAGGTGCCCTTTAGATGGTGAGGGAAAGCAGATGAATAGACAATGTTGTTAGGGCATCATTTGGGCAGACCAGTGAAGTTCAGCTAAGTTACTGTTAACACTGCTGTGTTCTTGGGGAATATTACAAACCTCTAGTCCTTCTGCAGGATAAGCCCCTTCACAGGCTGTGCTGCAATTCTGAAGGCCCTTCCCTCCAGCCTCTGTTCACCCTGTGTGTCTGAGGTTCCAGCTCTCTGCACTGCTAGGAGCTGCCTTCTCTCTGTTGAGCTCTGACTGCCTCTCTCATTGGCCTCGACAGCTCCCACATCATGAGTAAGCAGCTCCTGTATTCCAGCTGCCTGTGATTTGGGTTTAAAACACAGACATGGTGCTACCTTTCTTGAAATCTAAATAATATCATGCAGTATCTTGTAATTAGGGCATCTCACCAGGCAAGCTGCTTTAAGTTTCTGTGTTTCTGTATTCTAATATTGATAAATTAATATTTTTCCTATTATATGTGGACCTGGTCAAAGACTTGCAAACGTTTCCCAATTCAGAGAAGGCAGAATTTTTGTTTAGGGTAACTATTGGGTCCAGACAGAGAAATTCTATTGCTTTTCAGCTCCTCTATCATGATTCTTCATTAATATTATCTATCTAGTTTTCTAGACATTCTGTTCTTAGGAGGCATTAAAAGGCATGAACACTTAGATGCTTTTAATTGTATGTTTCTTTCAATTTTTGCAGCTTTTCTTTCTTTTCATTTTTGTCTCTTTTCATTTTTTGAGCAGAAAGAATTTTGAAGCCTAAGGCTATTGGTCTGGAACTGCTCATCATTTAGACAAATTTGCTATGGATTGTGATATAACATTTCGCTTCATATATTTTCTTCAGAGGAATTAATGTTGTTTTGCACCCCATATAGTTGTAGATTTCCTGTCTGTCATCAGATCACAAGACTTCTTTCTGAGCTCTGAGTCCTTCAGTAGCTCTCCAAACTTCTGTCATTTGTGATGCTAAAAAGTAGGTTGAAATATCAAAGATAATTTGTTACAGAGAAATCCATGAAAGGTGAATAAATCAGCAAGATCCTCTTTCCATCACCAACCCATTTTAATAACATGAGCATTGTTAATGTTTAGTTTATGAATCTATTACTGATTGCAAATTGGTTTGGCACACTACCCTAGAAATGCTGCCTTGAAATCAGTTCAAGAGCTGAAAATAGGTGTGCAATAAGGATTTTAAGGGAAAAATCAAGCAAATATTATGGATTGTCACCTGATTAATCTACATGAAGTGGCTTATCATTTTGGGGCTACGTGTACCATATCTTTGCATTAGTGAAATATCTTTCCGCCTTTGGGAAACAAAGCAAAATAATTAACAACCAAACCCAACCATAGTTTGCATACATTGGAAAATCAGCTGAGAAGACAAAGCAAGGAAAGCAATTGCTTGGGGAATTACTGCTGGGTCAGATGCAGTGGCTGAACAGTAAGAAATGAACTACCACAGCTGCTTTTGTAGCCTGCTCTGCTGACTTTTGTGCTGAACTGTTTCCACCCTGTGATTAATGGTGAAGTTTATCTTATGAAGTCGTCATTTTGACATCTTTCACTTGTACAGCAATCACTTTAAAGAAAAAAAAAGGGACTTAAATTGGCCCCTTTATTTTTGTAATCAGGAACAGGATGCCCCAGCTTTTAGCTCAAACTGACCCATTATGTGCATTTGAGAAATGAGTCATGGTCAGAACCTCTCAGAATAGGTTCTGGTTGGTGGGAAGACAGACAAACTCAAATTCCCAGATATAAACATGCTTCAATGTTTTTGTATGATAGTGAGATCCAAAGCAGCATGGGAAGTACTTTGAAGTTCTTGGTTTAGGGTTCTTAGATCTGCTAAAGTGATGATAACTTTGGGATGTGTTTGTGGTGACATGGTGACACCATTAGATGTGTCAGTTAATGCAGCATGTTAGGTGCTTAGCTACTGAGGAAAAGCAAGCATGTTCATTTTCAAGTCTAGTGCACTCCGTCTGCATTTCAGTCCATTCTTTTTAGAGCTTGATATTGTTACTCCATTCTTTTCCTCAGAATCTGCTTTGTTTCATAAATATATTACTGAAAAAACAATTATTTTGGAGCATGCTGAGTTTTATCAAATTATGTTATCTTTCCTTTAATGCGTGTTTTCTTTTAAAGCATAGACCAAGGCTCCTGCAAGGGTTTCTGACTCTCTCTGTCTTCTGGTGTCTCTCTAATTCTGCATGCATGCTGTGTTTGAAATGTGCCACCCTCCAGTGTGAGAAGCTAATGATGGAAAGCCCCAGGCTGCGTAGTGCAGATCTCCCTGCTCCTATGAGTCTACTTTTTTGTTTTGTGTTCTTCTCTGCTACTCAAAATGCCATTTCCATGGCTGCTTTTCTGACTTCCTATCTAAAGCAATCACTTCTGAATTGAGATTACACACACTGAACAAAGACTGAACCTTTACATCAGTCAAAAGACTGTCGATAGTGAGGTATAGGCCTTATTTGTCCATGTGAATGATTGTGATTGTGTAAAATTGAGGAGAGGTAGACTCAGTTCCCTTATTAGAATTTGCCTTCTGCATTTGTCCAGAATCAATTTTGATTCTGTTACTAAATTCCAGAACTATACCAAAAGAAGCTACTTACAGGAGCAAATATTCTATCACAGTTATGCTTCTGCTTTCATTGGTTTTCCACAAGGAAAATGCTTCTTGGCTACAAATTTAACAGATGAATTGCAGGGAACTCATTTCTGATTTAGAGCAATCTGTTCCATGAGATATGCAGAGCACAGGAGTTTCTGCCTCCTTCTGTTGTACCCCACAGTGACACCATCATTTGCCACTCACTGCAATGATCTACAGCCTGGCTGGGCAAAGAAATGAATTCAGTGCCTTCCACCTTACTGCATTTTTGTCAACTCAGTTAGCAGGGTGATACAGACTGTCTTGCTTACAGCATTTATTTTGAACACAACAAGTACATTCCAATTAGTTTCTGGCTAAGTGCTTACCCAAAACCATAGTCTTTTGGAAAGGGTGGTCTCTGGGACAAAATTTTTGCTAGAAGCTTCTTATAACTCAGCTTCCTTATCATTAATGATCCCTGTCAAATTGGCGTTTGTAGCAGTGACTGGATGTGCAAAGACACATTCTGAAGGAATGTCTTCTGTGTTTGTATCTTGCTCTCCATCCTCCGTACCTTCATAACTTTAAGAATGACTAAGAAGAAGGAATCATAAAGCAAAATAAGAGCGCAGCAAAAAAAGCACAAACTCTCTCACAATGCTCTCAATGAACCAACAGTAGAATCTGACTGATCTACTAAGAAGCACAGCTGGAATAAAATAATCTGGATAAACTGCAACACTTCAGTAGGATGTATGAAAAAGCTGATGCTTGAACCTTAATTCTGATTCCAGCATTTATAATAGTTAAATATTAGAGTTACTATTCTATGTGTTTTAGCATTTTCTTGTTCATTAATTATTGTTTGGGGGAGGCCTAGAGTGCCAGAAAGATAGCAGTTAAATAACTTATTGCCATGTTGGTAATGTTCCTCTTCTGCTCCCATTATCATGTAACCAGATCTTCAGTGTGAATGAAGGGCAGACAGGGAAATATGTCTGTATTTGCTGGATTGTTTGCAGGAAACTCAGCCACGACACAGCTCTGCCAAAATTGTTCACTACCGTACTCCAACGTTACCTTAGATTAAAATTAATGCGTAACTGTGTGTGTGGTTTCCTTAGGGTCTCTCCCTGAAGAAATAAACTTTTTGATAAATGTTAAATGCAAATATGTCTTTCTATAGTAGCAAACTTTCAAAGCCTTGGCTTGAGGTTGGCTTGTGAAAGGATGTTATTATCTTATCTATAAAACCGAACCTTTTGGAAAAAATGTACACTACTATAATAATGAGTACTTGGGACTGTATGTTTTAAGGACAAAAACCAGATTAAAATAATGGGATAAAACCTGCTTTTGAACTTGATTGAGATCTCAGAGTTGGTCCTAGAGGGTTAAAGGCCAATATGTACATGTAGCCTAAGTCTGAAGAGTTGTTAAAAATCTCATAAATCCTTGCTTCTGGTCTGTCTTTGTGAAAGTTCAGCTCAGTCTCATTGCAGTTTATGGGGCTGAAGCATCTAATGCCTTCTTTTTACTAAGAAAGTGATCAGGTACTGCATGTAATCACTGGGGATAGTGGGGAAGACAGCACATTGCAAATAGCCCATTAAAATTGCAATAAATAAAATAATCACTAGTGCTATGCAATGAAAGCATTCTAAGTTAATTCCAGTTTCTATAAAGAACTATGACAGTATTGCTGAAAGTTGGTGACCATTTCTGCTTCAGATGGGGGATGACACCCCAAGCAACCACAGTGCAAATGCAGGTCTTGGACATATGAACAGGAAGAAAAAGTAAACCAGAGCTCTGCTAGTCTGTTGTCTGACTGTGATGCTTCATGAGCTTCATCTCATAAACTTTAAATAGATACATGTAATTACTTGTGGCTGGGCAGAAAGTGGTTTATTACATTATTCAGGATTAGTGTAGTTTGTAGCTTGAAGAGCGATGGGATTAGCAAACTTGCTATGAAGTGAGTTAACCAATGGCTGTGAAGTACTTCAAAATAGTTATCAATAAAATTCATCGAAGGGCTTAGTAGGTTTCCAGGTATATTTGTACTTCCCATAAATTTTAGACATTGTTACAGGGATTAGAAAACCCTGCAGGTGATACCAAGCTGAGGGAGGGGAACTGGCAGGGTGGTGACCAGAGTTTGGTGACTGATGAGGTGGCCTCAAGCCAAGAGGACACTGAGGAAGAAAACAGCAAAGTGCTGCACTAAGACACAAAGCCACAAGTGCAAAAAAAAGGGACCAATTGGCTAGACAGCAATGCAGAAGAAAAGAGTATGGAATTTGATGATGGACAACAAAGTGAATGTGAGCTGATGGTGTGTTAGCACGGCAGGGCCAGGTCTGGGTGGGATTAGCAAGGTCAAGGTGTGTAAGTCATGGGAAAAAATCATTTCCCTCTGGTCCTGCCAGAGTGTGCAGGTGGCAAGGCTGGCCTGCAAGTCCAAGGAACTGCAAGAGAGTGACAGAAGTGTTTAGAAAATGATTTGTGAGGGTTTGAGGATCTTTTTGGTGGAATTTAGAGAGAAGAGTTTTAAAAATTTGAAAAATATTGTCATAAGGAGAGGACAAGGGCAGGACAAAAACTAAGTTGCTTAATTGAAGCAAGGGAATAACAAATTAAGAATGCAAGTTTTGTAGAACAAGGCATAAACTGTATTCCTGTCTCCTTAGGAGACTGCAAAATAGCTTTTCTTGGAAGCGTTTAAAAATGGATTAGATGGATATCTGAAAGGATACTAATTCAAAGCAGCAGTTAGCTTAGATCTTCTCTTCACCTTTCCCTTCCAGCTGTGCCTTGCTACTTTTCTGTGATCTTTAGAAGAAATTCACTGCATTATTTATTCTGATAGGAATGACTCTCTTCCATGTGTCCAAAAGAAGGTACCTGAAATTGCAGTTTGGATTGCTATTCTACTTTACACACAGCATTTGATTTTATTTTTTGGCAACTAAAGTATAGCAAAAAATCCTTGGGAAGTCAATCTTGTAAAGGACCAAGTTACTTACTAATGTCTTGTGAATACCAGAGAAACTCAAAGTATTAGTCAAGACTATTTACTCCTCTCTTTTTCTACTGAAAAAGTATCTACATCAGGAAAATCTGCTATAAGAGTATGCAATGCCCAATAATACAAAATAAAGAATAATTTCTTGGCTTTTGGAATGGATGGAATTTTTCATAAAATTTGATATTTTTATATACATATATATATATATGTATGTATGTATGTGTCTTTATTGGGTGTTAGTTCTTGAATTTGGACCACAACAGAGGAGGGAATTGTACAAATACATTACTTTGCCATTTTCCAAATAAAGTAGTGGAAGCTTGTGGCATCCATAAATGAAACTTGTAGACAACAATGATTTTTGATAATTTACAGTAAGAGTTCAGAAAAGAAGTTACTCATTTCAGTAAACTTTTAATGATATTACCTTCTTGATAGCAACTGTAGCTTTCTGTCCTCTTATTACAACATACTCTTGCAGCTGGACCTTACTGTAATTGTTAACTAAGTATGCCTGCAACTTGTTTAATATTTTATATTAAGCTTAGAGTTTGGTATGCAGGTTTGTGTCTGCTTAAGACTTAAGCCTTTGCAGCACAGACATATAGGTAGGATCTTTTACTTGAGTAGAAAAGTCATGCATGTTTATGAAGGAATATTAAAAAAACATTAATTATAACACTCATTATGGGAGAGGATGCATCAGGACCTCTTTTTTTATCTATTGTATCCAATGGTAGCAAAAGTCTTAGTTATTAGCAGAAAAATTCCATCAATGCCTGTTAATTTGGAATCTGATAGGAATGTTGCTGCTGGTTAGCTTGTGTTAATGACTGAAGGCAATGAAGGAAAATAGTTTAAATGTGTATGATTCACAGGTGGTTGTAAAGAGTTATTTTGAGACCTGAAAGTACATCAATATTTCCTAGAATGGTAATGCAACTTAATGCCCATGACTATTTTCTTTTAAATTTACTAATAATACATAAACTAAACTAGAATCTTTGTCCTTACAAATTTTTGCTGTTTTGATGTGCTCAGGAAAGCTTTGTCTGCCCTGCTGTACAGTGATTCAAGAAAGCATCGAATGTAATAGGTTACAAATGTTGTATCCTTGTGCTACTCCCTACTCTCTATCAAATCAGTGGTTTAGCAAAATCAAGTAAAACTAAAAGTATAATTAAATGCAGCTGGTACTTAAAGTTACTGATTCACAAAGCTTGTCTGTTTTTCCAGGCAATATCAGATGGTCTAATTTAAAATAAATTTATAATTGTTTTGCACGAACTATATGGTGGGAGAAAAAAAATTAAATGAGACAGCCAGCCATCAATAGAGATTTTTCTTTATTACACCTACTTGAATTCTTTCAGCTGTAAACACACTAATGACTTCTAATACAGTAGCAGACTGTTTACTTTACTCTAATCTCACTGAGATGAAGGAAATTCCCATTACAGTCAGGCTTTCCAAATGCATTATCATTTCCTTTTGTGGATAACCACACTAAAATCCCTAATTCTCAGGGGTTAGAGGATTTGGCACATTCTCATAGGGAGGTGCCTCTCTCTGAGCCAACATCTCAGGCTCTGCTTAGGAAAAGAAGACTGCATTTGCTATACTCATTTTTCATGCTCTGTGTAACTGCATGCCTAATTTTTTTCAGTAAATATTATTCATAGTAGCCCTTGAAGAGCACAAGCCTCACCCAGTTTGCAACACAGTAAGGATTCTGGAAGTGTCTTAGAGCTCCCCAGCTTTAGATCATTCAGTGAAGATGAGGCCTTTCTCACAAAGGGCTGTTGAGGCTTTCTTGCTGAAAACAAATGTGCCTTCAGAAATGTGTAGGAGTTAGTCAGGTATTAGTTTTGTCACGTTTCCCCACAGATTTAATGACAGTGAGACTGCTATTGTCCTGGCTAGGTTTGATAATCATGGACCTTGCTCTTATCTTTGACCTTTCATCTGAACTATGTGGTGTTACACTGCTCAGATAACTCTTGACTTGCAATAAAGGAGAAGGTGATCTTGTACACAGGCAAAAGCAACCCTGCAAAAGGAGTATAATGATAGTGGTAAAATTAGAAATATGTTCTTCCCTCATGGTGTTATAGTAAAGTGAGTGAAAAAACAGCTTGTTCCACCAATTGGGGTGTGATGGTATAGTACCATTTTGATAAGCAAAACAGGGTTTGTGTCAGGCTGTTGAAGTAGGTTGTTGATGAATTTTGGAGGCAGGAAAAATTACAAAAACTGTTGAAATTTTACATAACAGTTGGCCAAAGCATTTTGATTCTTGTGTGAGATGAGAATATCAGCCTGCAGAACCTGGTGTTAAGTAAGACAACTTTGAGCATGCCTGGCAGGAGCTTTGATGGCTCCATCCTAGCCTACTTCAGCTCATGGACAGCTCTGAGGGCACTGGGCTGCGCTGGCACTTTCATCCCTGTTTCTTTTGTGGGTGGAAGGTATAGTTGAAAACACTTTTTTTCCCCCCTAAATTGCAAGGAGAAATCAAGATCTGTGTGCAAAGAAACCGTTTGGTTCTCTGCACCTGTAGAATGCACAGAAACTGCATTTCCCCAACTGTTATTGATGTTCTGTATTTGTGCTCACTGGTCGTTGGAAGTGCTTGTCTAAAATCATTCTTTATCTGTGATTTGGTAGTAATTATTTGAACAGTTTCTTCTTTTTTTCATGTCTTTGAACTATCACTGATGGATGAAGTTTTTCCCAAATGTATTTCACAGTGAATTTATCAAATAATTTATTCAGATCATTAACCAAGCTATTGTGAGTGTTTGGTATAAGAAAACTGCGTGAATGTTCTGACCCAGCTGCATGGTTCTAGATCCCGTTTTGACATAGGAGGTGTTTCATTAGCTTCCATCATGGTTGAGTCCTTTGTATTTATTATTTTTGTTACTTCACTGGAAGAGCCCCTTATTCAATTTGGTTTGGTGTGAATGCTTGCAAGAAGTGAATTCTGTTTACGTGAATTGTGCTGCCAGTAACTTTATTCATTTAGAAATCCTGCCAGTAAATAGACTATTCAGAGAAAATAAACACAGATGCTCATACGTACAATGGAGATTAATTTAAAATTTCTACTAATATTCATAGAAAATTGTTTTCAGTATTTTTGCAGACCCGTTTGCAGTAGTAAAATAAAAATTATTTTCCTTGTTTGTGATATTGTGACTGGGTGCAATGGATGTCGTGTGTATGTTCTTGGTCACTGTCAGCACCTAGCAAATGTCAGGGGTTTATTTTCAGTAGAGCTTGCTAGTTTTTTGGGAAAAAGTTGTAATACTAACTATTTTAGAAGATAGTTTTAAAAGGCTATTAAGAGCTTCAAACATTTTGAGGCCCAAAAGGCACCAAAAAGGCACCTTTTTTTTTGGTGTTCATTTAAAATTTGTTCATGGTTGGGAATTTAACTTTATCAGGTCTTTCCTTTTAACTTTGGTTAAGTAGTAAGCTTCTTCCTCATGGGCATTTGCATTTGGGAAAGCGATGATTATAAAATGGCTGCTATTATCTGATAGGAGCTCTGTGTTCCAGACAAGCACAGGAAATGTAGTAGAAAAGAAATTAGGTGAAAATCATTCCAACATTGTTCATCTTTTGTACCATGCTACATAAATCTTTTCCATGTATAAAGTAACCTTAGTCATCTAAATTTAAGACAAAGAATTCTGACTAAAACTGCAGATCACTTGAGGTTTCTCTGGTGCTAATTAACTTACTTAGCTCAGTTGGTTGGCAGATTTTAATCACTATAAAAGCTCCTGTGGATATTTTAATTTGTTTTCATTTTAAAAGCAGAAGCATATGGTTCTTTAAAAGATGTGTGGCTTTTTCTGTATTCATTTGAGAAATCATAATTAATGTTTTCATGTGCAAGACATACATTTAGTTTCATAATCACTCATTTTCAAACTTAACCCCTTGGAAACACTGACAGAGTTAGTGTGCCAAGAACAGTCAGCATATCACTTCATTTCCTGAAAACCTTGCCTTTTTAACCTTAATCAGGGAAAAAACCATGGCTGTTTGCAAGTATTTCTAACAAAATAACCCAGGTAATAGTACAGTCTCTTAAGCTTTCAATATATATTGATAAATTGTTTAAAGTATAGGGTTTCTCTTATTTAGAATTTCAAAGTTTGTCCTTTAGTAACAAAATAATTAGAATAACAAAAAATTAGAAGAAAAAAATCCAGGGGGCAGCTGGTATGCCTTCAGACATGCTCCTTCAGATCTTGGCCTCTATTTATTTATCTCTATTATAATCTGTCTGATTTTAGCCCATCATCTATGTTAGAAATTGCCACCCAATTCAGCTCTAAATGATTCCCAGTGTTCTCTAAATTTTTTTTTTTTTTCAGTTGAAATAGTTGATGTAGACCAACCCCAGTCTTTTGAGATTGCAGGCCCAGGTCTTATATACCCTTCTGTGAGTGGGTGAAAAAAAGCCATGATCAAGCAAGCATATGAAATCCTCCTGGGCACAATTTAGCTGTCCATTAGTCAAACTATTAATGAAACTTTAGAAAGACATCTTGATACGTGTGCTTTCATGAAACAGACATGTGCAGAAGTATTTCCATTGCACATTCTGCATGTATCAAAGACTTGACAAATAGGTTTGCTTATTTCCTGGTTTATTCCATTCTTTCTCTGATTCCATTTCTAGCTTTGTCCTGCAAGGCAAGATTGGGAGTATTAAAGTTATGGATATTTCTCCCTATGAATTCTCTGCAATCAGGTTAAGGAAAAATGTTCAATCATCACTGATGCTTCCAGGTTCACATCTTAGAGTTTATGAGTGCTGACTCATGAATAAGATTCAAAATATGGTGTGCACGTCTCATTTACCAAGTGTCATTACCAAGTGATATTTTCAAGTGCAAAAGATGGATTTAACAATGTTTTAATACACTTGGGCTGTGTTTTGAAATTCTATTATAAGAGCATGTAAGGTGCGGTTTTAGAATCTAGACTGTGTTGTTTTGATTCACTTGGGTTTCACTATTACTGTTTAGTATCACTGTTACCATTCAAAACAGTTTTAATTTGGTGTAAATTGTTGAACAAAAAGTCAGAAAAAGCTTGGAGAAAATTTCTGTGTAGACTGCACTTAATCTCATTTCACATGCTGCTTGAAATTAGAGTGTTCGGTGAGATAGTTAATATTAATCAAAAGATATATCCCACTCATCCCGAGACCCAAAACACTGCAGTAAGATAAGCTGCAATATTCTGCACCAAAACAATTCCTTTGCACGGCGGAAACAGTAAGAGGGAACCCAGAAAAGAGCGCATCCCTGCTGGCTTTCTTTCAAATCAATTTTTTTTGCTGTAAAATATGTAAAGAGACCTGCACAGAGCTGTTTTTCTCCGAGCCCCTGTGACAGTGCTGGCGCACACCCAGACGAGCTCTCTGGAAGCTTGGCTGCAGCTGGGCTGAGGCTCTTTACTGCAGCAGCAGTGCAGTCCTGGGTTGGGATGTTCTTCCCACCTCTGCCAGAGGGAATGGGTTTTCTGCGTGCTCTGCCGCTATGACATGGCTCGCTGATCTGCCTGTCATTGTCCTTTGGAGGAAGGAACATGTGGAGAGGAAACGGGGCCTCGGTTGCGCTCGCTCCCCCACCACCACATCTGTGCTCAGATACTGGGGAGCAAAGGAAGCAAGGACTTCCACCCATTGTATTTAGGGAATGTCTTCACTGATTACAAAGGCTCTTAAGTAGAAGTGCTTTCCTGCATTTTTAGTTAAAACCTAGTTTTATTGCATTTCCATAGGGGACCACCTCAGTTAAGTCAGTACCAGCCCCATATACATTTCTGTTATGCTGAAAAGAGCAGAACTCTGCTCTACACAAGCATTGCATCAGAAAATACAGTTATAGCTATGACTAAATGAGAAGGATGTGCCACTTGCTGTCACAAAATGAGTTTGCATGTGACTGAAGAGACAAAATATATGTGGCTGTACTGTTCGTTCATCTGCATTTTACAAAATTGTCTCTTTATGTTTTCTATTAGTGCTGTGCATATGACTGAACATATTAGCTGCATTTGTACTGCATTTACTTTTTGCATCAGTCATCGAAAATGTTTCTGAGTGATCACACACCTGGGAATGACTACTAATACAGTAGGATTCAAAATTACCTTTCTGGGTGATGATTAACATATAAGAGCTTTACATATCAGTAAAAATCCATATTGCCTGGAAAGTTAAGGAGCAAATATATCTAAAAGAAAAAACCTGGGTAAGTGTAGCACACAGAGTATATTTGTGCAATATTGCCATACGTAGATGGCAGAGGATGGTGCAAGGCTGTCATGCAGGAAATAGCTGCATTGAGGCAGTCCCTTGCAGAGACTAATAAGCTTTGAATTTCCTCTTGAAGTCCCTGATTAGTGAGGCATGGCTGCTTCAGAAGCCCGGGTGGCCCAGCTCCTGTTCCTGGGAACACGCTGTGGTGAGCACCATGCAGGCATCCCCAGGTTTTGCCTGTCCACCTCCGATTTTCCGGGCTGTACCACAGGCTGCAGCGGCCTCTGTTGGAAAATCGCCATCTCCTGTGACTGCCTTCAGTCAGAGCTGCCCAAATCCTCGCAGCATCTCCCCACTGCATCACTATCCCCTCTTCCTGGGGTTTGCAAGGGGAGATTGTCCTTGTTCCTCAAGCTCTTCCAGGACAGAGCAATTCCCCTGGCTGGCTGGGGGCTTTCACTTCATCACGGATTAACTATGCAGTATTTCTTCAGGAGTAAGGAAGCCTTTCCTTGTTTTTTCGTGCTGCAGTAATGCTGACAACAGTAATGCCATGCAGAAACCCCAAGCGTTAAAGGCAGCACATTTTTGCTTTTTGGATGTAAATTGATCCTCTCTGCAAAGATGTTTCAAATGTATGGCACAGCTGGGGAAGCTCAGTATTCAGCAGGATCTCTCGGAAGCGATAAAAGTAGGGGCAGACTCTGGACTTGGTTCAGGTTAGGATATCTCGGCTTGCACTGCTTTTTGTGACATCCAAGTGATGTAATTGATATGGCAGCGATAATATACAGAATGAGTGCTCTATTAATAACTTCCCTTTAACAGCCACTTAACCCAGAACCTTGTCTTGGCATTGCAGCCTCCACTGATAGTGCTGTCAGCAAGGGTACTGACAGCGTGTCTTGAAAGCTAATGAGATGCTTGGGAACAAACGTTTGCCAAGATTGGCAACCTTTAGAGGTTTATTTCAGGTCCAGTTTGTCTTGGTGTAAGAGACTTGAAAAATATTTACCCCGTGTATTCTCGTTCTTTTTCACCCTTTCTCTCAGTTCTGTGACTGGAGTGATTTCCCTACCAAATTTACAAAGGTATTATTTATCCCTTATTCTCCATCTCCTGTAACAAATCTCTTTAGTTGTAACATAAGTAGAAATGCAGTTAATTATATGCTCCTATAATATATCTATCTATTCAAATACCATACATTTACCTTATATAAGTTTATAGTAATTGTGTCTGGAAAAAAATGCTTATTATCCCCTGTAATTTCCACTTCGGGGTCTATAATTTCCTTTATTTCTCTGTATTAAAAAGCAGTGTGTATGTTAGCCATGCTACAGATGCCCTCTGTAACAAAGTGTTCTAAAGAGTGGTAATATGGATAGAAAAATGTAAAAAGACCACCTCAAAACCCCAAATCAACACCACAATAAATGCTTTTTACCAATCCCAAAATAAAATGAGGACAAAATTACATTTTAGTCCATTGGGAATTTTAGTATTCATTCATCTTGTTGGAATAAAGTCAGAGTTACTTATTTTCCTTAATGTGTTGATCAAGCCTTAATTATGCTTGGACACAGGTTTTCCTGCACTTCCTCAAAGGAAAGATGAAAGAATACACAAGACATATCTTTTTAAGCACATGGTTTGCCTTTGGTGCAAGAAAATGTTAAGAGAAGCTTTCCTTGATGCAAGGGTTCAAAACTGAAGAGGAAAATGCAGATCACCATCTGAAGTATGTAGTGCCTCACTTGAAAGAGTGCAGGCAGATGACAGTCAGGCTGTGACACCTCTGATTCTGCAAATACTCAGTGTGTCTAAACTGCTTTAAAATCACGGTGACTTAAGCATGTACTTAATGTTAATTGCATGCTCAAGTGCTTTGCAGAGCTGATGCTTTAAGAAATTGAGTAGAACATGTATATTGGAAGTAGTTCTTAGCAATCCTGCAAACAATTACTACAGTTTTATAGTCCTTAGTCTTTGCAATACTGTTGCAGAATTGACTTATAACCTAGGTCAAAGCCTACAGTTTTTATTCCCATCCTGGGATTTTTCCACCTTTTGTTTGCATTTTCTGTTACATAACTAGTAATTTAGTTCTAAATTTTCTCAAGCTTTTTTCTCATCCCTTTACACTTAGAAATAAAGTAGATGCCTGTGGGGAGAAGAAAAATGAATCATGCTTGTGCATGAACAGGGATGTGGAAGTTATTTATACTGGTATAAATACCAGATTAGTAAGATTTAAAATGTTACTGCTCTGTAGGTTTTAAAAGGCCTTATAAACTCTAGGTTAGTTTTGCTTCACTTTTTTCAAGGTAGACTTATTTAAGAAGACAGATACTTGATTTAATTTTTAAGAAGATTTATAGCACATAATGGTTTTCTTGGACTCATAAACTATTTCCCCACCAACTGCTAGCTCTTTGAAAGAGGGGCTGGCTCACACTTGCCAGCCCTTGCTCCTAATTTCACTAGCTCTCAAGGGATTCATTGCAGATTGGTGGACTCTGCTCTTGTGAATCCCCAAAGACATTTGGCAACCTGTTCATATGATGCAGTCACTACTGATGTGGGTTTGCAGTTCCTTATGGAAGAGGGTACTCTTCTTGTCCTATTTCCCCCACCTTGTTTGTGTTATGTGGGGGAAATTGTTATTTCTTGCTAAGTAGCTTTTTTATTACGAATTTGCCAACAAATTCCTGGAAGAACAGAAACAGAAGTTGTCAAGATATATTGAACTATGCCTCTGTACTTCTGTAAAGGTCTTTCCTGTCAGAGCAAACAACACAGTCCTAAAATGCATGATGCCATTCTGGAAGTTATTTCTTATACATAAGCCCTTTTTTTGGTCATGTTACCAACTGGCACACCTCTTTTATTGGGCAAATACTAAATGCAAATTAATCTGCAAAGCAGTCTCTGGAGGAGACCTCTCTTCTTATTATTCCTTTCAGACTTCTAGCCCTGTGCGGTAGTAAAAAAAGCAAACCAGTCTTTTCTAGGCTTGTTTAGCACATGGACAATCCTGGTACATTGAGAGCACTGTGCTATATATAAGTTCATTTCCTTATTATGTGCCAACCTAGGAAGTTTGATTCAGTTGATACCAGGTTTCCCTTGCAGATGTCTTATAAAGAAAAAAACATGTCTGTCTTTCTCAACATTTTGGCATACAATTTATTCTTCTCTCGATGTACTTTATCTGTTCTACATCAGACATGTGTTTTGCCTTGATGATTTTCTTGCCTGTGTGGTGAGAGCTAAATGTCAGTCAGTGTGTATGGCAAATTACTTTTCTCTTGTGTAGATTACCTTGAAAACACTAAAGGTGCTGTTGGCAGTAGAATAAACTGATAACAGAGTAGAGGAGGGGATTCTTGTTTCAGCAGTAGCAGTGAAAACTGTCTGCAGGCTAGCTCCAGAGGGGAGGCTCAAAAACCAGTGTAGGCTATTTGTGGTGCATGCTGAGAGATGCTACAGTTGTGGGAGGAAGCGTTTCTTGGTGAAAATTATTTGGGAAATGATTAGGAAATTAACAAGAATTCTTTATATCTCATGAGTATACAACAGCTTCAGGCTCTTATATTTTAGTCATTTGTTAAGGTCTGGAAGCAGAAGCTGCTGCCTGTGTTGGAAGTTGAGTAGACTGAAGACTGGTGGGCTTGGGGGGGCAATGTCCTCAGTTCAAATGTGTCCTCTGATTTGAGGATGAATGTGGTGTTGATGTCATAGTATCCTTTAGCTTGGAAAAGACCTTTGAGATTGCGGAGGCCAGCTGTTAACCCAGCACTGCCAAGTCCACCACTAAACCTTGTTCCTAAGTGTCACAGCTACACATGGTGACCCAACCACTTCCCTGGGCAGCCGGTTCCAATGCTTGATAAATTTTTCCATGAAGAAATTTTTCCTAATATACAACCTAAACCTCTCCTGATGCAACTCTTGTCCTATGGCTTTTACTAGGGAGAAGAGACCAATGACCCTCTGCCCTCGCTACTACCTCCTTTCAGGTAGCTGTAGAGAGCTAGAAGATCTTCCTGAGCCTCCTTTCCTCCAGACGAAACCAGACCACTTTCTTCAGCTGCTCCTCATAAGTTTTTTCTCTAAACCTTTCACATTTCATGGCTGTTCTTTGGACACAGTCCAGCTTTTCTTAAACCAACCCCTTGAAATGGATTTGAGCCTGGTGGTAATGCCACATATTTTTAATAGTCCCAGTGGAAAGTCTGTGAAAAGAGAGGAATTGGGAAGTAGTGCTGTCAGGAAATCTATTGTACCTGAGAAAAAGGACATTTTCCATGTAGTTGTTGTAGGTGTCAGGTAGAGACATTAATATGGGAAGTATATGTTGGATATTAGCTTCTGCCAGCCACAAATGACTCAAATAGAGTAGCAAGGCTGGGGCAAGTGTCTTTTATCTGGCTAATTAGTGGTTAAGCAAAGAAGCTGCAGGTATTAGATTTCTGGAAGAACTGATGTGCATCTAATAGGCATTAAGTGCTTGCCCCACACCATGTTTTAAGGAAGTCATGCAAGGGCTTTTGTCTATGGGAAGTAATTATCTTTGCACATAATATTCTGTACTCATGACATGATTCTAACCTCCTGGGAAAATTTGCAGTTTATTCTCCTATAGTGCCATGGTTTCTTTTAGGGGAAAAAGAACTCCAACCACAAAAAAGCCCAAAAGTAGGCCCCAAACCCACGGATTTGCTGAGATCTACATGTGCTTAATATATATGGGGTCTAAATATTGTTATTATAAAAAAAAAATAGCTGTAGTTTTCCCTTTTTTTGGGTGGACAAGGGTATAACATGGATGATAGGTTAGATCTTCATAGAGTTGAGTTTTAGTTGGAGGTATCTGTAGAGGTCTGCTGGTCTTGGGTTTGAAAGGTAGAAATGTAATTCCTCACAGACAATGTGAGCCCTGTGCTGCTTATGGATGATTTATAAGGGACTGTAATAATTTTCTAGCTCTCAGGGAATGAGTGCATGAAAATGTCGAGCTGATTCCTCACTGAATGGAGTGACACACAGACAAAAAGAATGCAAGTTTGAAGGTGAAGATCAATGAAGATCAATGCAGGGAATTCCATGTAGTACTTTATTTCTTTACTCTGTTTCTCTCACTCAGGAATGAAACAAGTGCTGCCCTTGAAGCGCTGACTCTTGAGTGGTAACTATATTGTTCCTCTCTCTCCCTTCTTCACCTATGTGTTAAGAAGAGTGGATGAATGTTTTCAAATCAAAATTGCTGCTCTACAGGGTTATTTCACTATGTGAGGTGCATGTTCAAGTGTGCAGAATTTCACAGATTAAACCCACAGGCTTTCGCTTTCCTGTGCCTAAAAACATGACTTATAAAGAATTGATTTTGCCTGGCCTGTTTCAAAATGCAAATCCATTTTTACCTTACTTACAGAAATGCATATTTAGATCTATATCATCAGAATTCATCTTCAGACTCAACATATTTGTAGGGAAAGGTGAATAAGAGATAAATATAAAACTCTCTTCAGTCTAACTGGAAATTCAACCATTTCAGTGATATTCTTAAATAGCTCAATCATAATAAATAGTTTCAGTTTCTAGAAGTATTGCTGTCAAGTGAGAGATTTTTATAAGTCAGGCTTTTTCATTCACCAGCTCTAAAGCATTATATAATAAGAGTTTTATATTAAATTAAGGAAAATCCATGTCTCTGGAGACAAACAATAGGACACCAGGGCTTTCATCTTTATACCTCTGGTTCAACCCCAGTATGGGGCCATGCTGTCCCCTTCCTGGAAGGCTTTAACAGGAGATGTGTTTCTTCCTTGGATGGATGATTCAGCACGCAAAGAGGCTGCCTGCTGGGGCTCTGGACTCTCATTCCAGGAAGTAGGCAACCCTCAGAGTTGTGGCTGATTTGATCTACAGCCCCAAATTGACCAGGAGGTTGGATTTGATGACCACCAGAAGTCTCTTCCAAATAATGTTTGTACTCTTCTGTGGTAAACCTTGCTATTCCAAGGGGCTACTTTTATGTGATGGACATGTAGGAATAACTTAACTGCAGGGCTTGTCCTGTTACAGGAGAGACAAGGAGTCTTCTGGGTCTCTGTGCCCCGCCGCATCATGACACTGATGACAAACAGGTATCCTGCTATCAGTGCCATTTCCTCCCCTTTGTGTCTCTGTCAGGAGCCACATTTTCAGCTTGCTGCCACTGTGCTATCTTTTCTACCTGTATGCTGAAATTCAGTTCTGAACTGTCATCACTTAATAGTTTGGCAGGCAGAGTTTTTTCTACGGTGTACTATTTCCTTTGGTAAAAATACGAGGTGTGCACGTGTATGTGTGCAGTACCCATGTGACATTAGTTACTGGGCATAATGCAGATCCTGACGTAGTGTTCCAAGTTCACCAGCACTCCTTATCACTAGATTTATCCCATTCCAGAGCAGAGAAATTGCAAGACAGTGCTGGTTGCTTGAGTGAGGACAACCAGATTGTATCTGGCTTCCTGTGGTTGCTCTTTTCCTCTGAAAAGCACCTTAATCATGTTCAGTAGCTTGGTCACATTACTGAACTGGGCTGCCTGATCCATGCTGTCTTTTAATGAGCTCCTTGTAAAGCATTTGCAGCAGGGCTGGTGGGGACTCAGGCCTGCAGGCTGCTGCATGCCACTGCTCTCACCTGCCCAGGACCTGTCTGCAGCTGGAGCTCAGGCCACCTAGGTCCTAGGGAACCATTCAGGGAAAGAATCATTTCTTTTGCATGTGTTTTCTTTACCCATGCCTAATTCACATGCACAGTGATATTTTTTTGGTTGCCAGGCAACCAGCTGTGGGCATATTGGATGGAAGGTGGGACTTAAGTGTATAGATTTGTGGTTTTTTTCAGGCAGTGTCACAACAGGTGTTACTGTGTTAAGGTTGATTAATATTTGGCTTGCATGTATTCTTGCATAACTATTTTTATTATTTATAAGGAACTATAATAACTGCCTTGTCTGCTTTGGCAGAATCTGGAAGAGCCCAGGCTAAGCAGTCTCTGTAAAAGCCATCCCCCAAGAACTCTGCCCCTGAAAGTTTGTCCTGCCCCAAACCTGTCTTGCCCCTTGAGCACACACTAGTGGTAACATGAAGCTAAGGGATCTTTGGAGTGGGTCTAAAAATACCACACCCATGGAAAATTAGCAGACAAAAAGGAAAACGTTTAGCAGGCTGTGTTGCTCTTATGATGTGGTTTTGGTTTCTTTCCTGCCCATGAAAATGAACTATTAATAGAACTGGCTTTCTAATCAAGGGCTAGTCAGCACCAATATTTTTGTCAGCTTTCCAATGTTGAACTCTTTTATGCAGGTGCAAAATGAAACACTTGAATCATGCAAATATAATCTGTATATACATATGCATGTTATTAATTTTTATTAGAAAATGAAAGAAAGATTAAATATATTCAGTGTCATACCATGGTAACTCATGTCCTTTCTGACATGTCATATGATGCACTGCTATGGTGCAAGGTAATAAGATTGCAACAACATTTGAAACTATTTTCTTTTAAAGAAAGGGGAGGGAAAGGGATTTTGGCTGTGTGATAAAGAAAGGTTTCTGAGAATTTTGATGTGCTTCAATGTGACCAAAAAAGTAGTTCTAGATTGTCAGAATTTCTCAAAAAAAAAAAAAAGAAGAAGAAATTCTGAGTTCTTATTGGCTCCAAATCTTAATTGGTTTGATGTTTCAAATGCCTTGAGCAATGAGTCACCAAGGTCAGTGAGGTTGGTTCCGGTGTTATGTATTGTCCAGGGGTAGAAAGGCTGCCAACATTCAGGTTGTGCACTATGAGTGTGATTCCATTTTCTGGAGTAGGGGCCAGCTGCCAAAATGAATGCTTTTGCCACATTCACAAATACGTGTCTGAATATGATCATTGAGGGGTTTTGCTCTTTATGGGGTTTTTTTCCCTTCTCCTGGAGAAATACACTAGTATTAGATACAGGCAAACTAGTCCTGGAAATCCTAAGCACGTTCTAGGGATCCCTGGGCTTGGCCAAATGTTGGTGTATGCATATTAAAATCTTTAAGAGATGATGTATTACAGGGATGAATGAAATAGGATAAGAAAAATTAAAAGATGGGAAAGAAGGTATTATCTGTAGCAGGGAAACTGAGACAATATCTTGGAGAGTATTTGACAGACATAGGAATTACATGTGCACCAAATTTAGCAGTCCGGCGGCCACAGTTCTGTAAACTACAATAATAACGGAATGGGGGGACCCGTGGATTATGAGCCATGACTTGAGTGTGGCTCTTGTGCTTGTCAGATGCTGCATAAGGAGACACGATAATGCTGTGTCAGGGCTGAGGCAATGGCTGCTAAAGGTGTCGAAGGCAATGCTACCTCAGGAACGAGTCACATGCCCTTAATATTCCCACTCAGTGCTGGAATGAAAGAGCCACAGCAGTTGTGCCTTCTCCTGCATTGGTGAACTTGCCAATCTAGAAACCAAAACCTCCCATTTGTGAATGTAACAAAAACATTCAGAGAAAAAACCTGGCATTTTGTCGCAATACCACTATTTTTTGTGAAGCTAGGTATGTGATTGACCTGAGGAACTAGAATGGCTAATTGCTAACAGTAACATTTTTTCTTCATCAATAAGAAGTGCTTTTAGAATATGTATGTGTGTTGCTTAAATTATAAAGTATATAGTTCAGTTAATACATTTTTTTCCAGTAGGGTGTGGCTATTCAGCAATATATTAAGGTCAAATGCTTTTTTGGTTTTCATGCAGATGTCAGGGAGAGAGAATTGTCATTTATGTCAGCCTAAGATTTTTATATTTCTCCTGATAAGCAATTTAGTTAAAAGCTCAGTCTAAATTAGAGACATTTGCTACTAGCTATCTGTTTGGGTTCTATCTTCTCACTAGAGAGCCTGTGCTTTACAGAAAGCCAAGCATTATCACTGCTTGACCCATCAGAGGTAATTCAGCACCATGTAGTGCTGCTTTACTGTACTTGTGCATGTGAAGTGAGAGAACATTTAGTTTGCCTGACATGCACCTCTGCCACTCAAGATGGACAAAATCAGCTGAGTAGCTGACATGCTGCAGTCCTACATTTGTACTTAGGAGTTTTTAATCTAGACTCAGCTCTGAGAAAGTGACTTGTTTCCCTTTAAAACCTACTGGTTAATTAATCATGGTTGCAGAATGCTGTTGCAGGCAGCTTCCTCTAACATTTGATTAATAATAAGTGCTGATATGGGAAACGTGTTACAGCAAGCAGCATCACATCTGGCAAGTCACCATGGCTGCTCACTGCTCTGCACTGTAAGCAGTTTTTACCCCCAAAATGTGTCGACCTGAGTCTCTGCTGTTAAATTCTGAAGTTATGGTTACTACCTTGCAGTGTACATCATACATCTAACTCCCACTTTGTGACTCTGGGATGCTCTGCAGGCAATTAGATTTCTTAGCTCACCAACTTTTTGCTGGTTTTCTTTAAGCAAAATGTTGTATCAGATGTGCAAATTTGTCAGTGACTGCAAATTTTGTCCACATCTAATCAGCAGTGTGATTATTTTTAAACAAATGATTCTGAATTTAAAAGAGTCTGGACTCTGAACTTTGTGATTAAATATTTAAGGAAAAAGTTGACTAAAAGAATTCAATGAACTGAAGTGCCAGAACACTGCTCTCAGGGAAAATGCAGTCCCATTTTTTTCTCAGCTGGGAGAGGTTAGGTGCTTTCACAAGCAAATGATCCTTTTCTGGATTCATCTTCTGTTTATTTCACTAGACTTTCAATCAAGCTCTTCTTGTGTGGATCTCCCACGCTTTTAATATGTGAACCATTTATCTCTGTATATAATATAAAACAAATTCTTGTTCATCCCTTAACAAAAAAACAAACAAAAAAAACCCCAAAAAGCAAAAAAACCACCTAAAGGAAGAAAAATATCCACTGCTTTTTTTTTTGAGTCCTTTCCTCATCTACACTAGGGCAAGTGACTAGCATTAAAATGAGGTTTTTTTAATATATACCTGAAAGGCAGTTGTGTAACACTTATTTTTGTATTGTAATTTTCTTAGACATTGCTAAGTAAAGAATCTCATGAAACTCCAAATCAAAGACTAAATGCATCAAAATTTGAACCATAAGCTCCACAAGGAGCTAAATTTCTGGTGTTTAAAGAGATACTTGTCCATAAGTCTTTCAGCTTGCTTGATAGATGTACCTTTGAAACACTAAAGGTTTTTTTCTTATTGGAGATTGAAATTCTTGTAAAGTGCAATTGAATATGTAACAAATTGCTAAGGGAGTTCTGTTGTTTTGAGAGAGAAGATTGTACTTGTTGCCCCTTTGTTAGGACTGAGAGTCTGCCAGAGTATGTTAGGTCATTTTCAGTGCCTAAGTTGACTTGGAGTTAAAGAGAAAAGGATTTGCACCACCTTTCTCTCTGAGCCGTGGAGGGAAGGATGGGCGTGATGTCAATATGAGCACTCATAATTAATTGTGAGTCTTTTCAAGATACATAATGAGATTTTTGTCCTCAATTCAGAGCTATTTTTGATACTGACTCAGAGTGGGCTAACACTGAGATTTATCACCAGCCTACATCCTTTCATGTTCTTACCATCAGGGTACATTCTCTTAACTGTAAATGCAATGAAATACTAGTTTGTAAAAGCAAAGCCATCCTGGTAGTCATGCTGAGTTGTTCCCTTAACCCCTGTCGATGGAAGGTAAACGCATGACTGAATGCTACTGTAGCACTGTAAAAATTAATTCTCCAGCAAGATTAATAGGATGCTTATAGGAAAGTGGTGTCTTTGAGATGGGCCAGGCCAAACAGCAGTAAGACATTAAAATGTTATACTTGCTCTATCTTGACAACACAATCCTGATAGCACAGAGATTTTAAAATTTAATGAACATGAATGTTATAATCTGTTCAAGTACAGAGTCTAAAATAGTGAAGGCCTTTCTTAACACCCTTCACTCCATGAACCGACACTTTTATGCCACTGAGAAATAAATCTGTTTAAATGACATAAAAGGACTCAGACCATATTTTGACGTGGTAAAAGATAACTCCTCTAAGGTAGAGGCGATATAAACTCTAAGTCTGCCAGATGGAGACTGAAATATAGGAAAAGGGTAAATTTTTCTTTATCACAATAGAAGAGTTTTGGAAAAGATACTGTAGGCTTTGTCTCTCAAGTGCCCTGTTATTTTTGAAACATAGCCCACCAAAGGTCACTTTTAATTTCCTGAATTGGCTAATAAGATCAGAGCAACAATATGAAAGAAAGGAATTATATTAGCAGAACTCATTAAATTAGTACAATAAGCATATGTGCAACCTATATACATCTCTACCCCCTTATTCAGTACCTACTTGTATCTGCAAATAATTCAAAGCTAAGAAGCTCACTGACAGAAACTGCTGGTCCTTAAAGCTGCATGATTCCTGTTAGGGCTGAAAAGCATTCCTGGGATCAGGAGCTGTAATCCGATCATGTAATAGGATTGATATAAATATAATCCTGTTACTAAACCATGTGCTTGCATGTCAGAATAAGCAGTGAATAAAAGTTAGAAGATGCTTGAGGTGTTGCTCTTTCAAAACAGATAATCAATGTGCACCACTGTAGTATGCAGTGATTTTAAAAGGTGGATTTTGGTATAGACAGCAACTTCTTGCCATAAATTAAATTTTCTAAAAGTTCTGAGCTGTCAATTCTTGGAGTTTGTTTCCCCTCTCTTTTCTTCTCCAGCAGTATTAAAAAGAAGGCTGAGATGATTTATTTTTAATGAGCCTCATTTCCCATGATAGATGCACAACAGCAAATGATACCCTATGAAATAAACCCCTATAAAGTGTCAGAGGGAGAAGTCATCTAGCTGTGAAGAATAAACCATTGTATGCAGCTGATAAGAATAAAGCTAAGTGGCTCGTGTCATGTCATTGCCACAGTTATAGTATATTAATCCCTTAACAATGTAAAACCAGCAAGCATTTGTTGAAAGCCAAGTATGCAGGGTGATTGACCTGGATTGCTGAGTCTCTTGAACCGTAGTCATGAAGGGGTTAGCAAATTAAGAGCCTTTGCCCTTTCCTGACACATTAATCTTGCAAAGAAGACACTGTGAACATTTTATGCACACATCATGCCAAAGAAGTGCTGGCAGTAGCTTTTTTTGGCACACTTCTTGCCATCAATCTTGAGGTAAGAGGCACCCAAAAAGGAACTACACTCCACACTTTTTCTAGTTTTGAAGCCTGAATCAAGATAAAGCTTTACAGTAGACAATAAATTTCCTTTGGAAGTTTCATTTCTCAAAACACACCAGATTTCAAATTCCTTCATGTACCTTCACGATTTTGTTTTGGAAGTAGTGTTAAATGTGTTTTTTAAAACAGTGTAACGTGGTTTTGTTCTGTCTATCCAGTATAATATTTGACTGTGGTAATCTGATTTTGGTGACCAGACTTCTAATCTATGCCCTCATAAATAAGCATGTGTGAAAGCATATTTATGTCTGCAAATGCTTTAATTTTAGTTAAATAAGGAGGAAGTGAGACTGATTTATCTGCTCAGCCCTTGACATGCTCTTTCCAGTTCAGAGTCTGCAAAGACTCGTGTGGAATCTTTGTGCTACTGCCATCAGTCTGATTCCTCATTGCTATCTTCAGGTGGCAATGTGTACTCCAGGTGGGAAAATATTTGAATTACCATCCTATCCTGGTAAAGCAGGAGCAAAATAAACTGAAAAATCCCTCATGGTGCATGCCACTTAAACACCCAGAGGTGGATCTGTCTCCTCTCCTGACTAGAAAAGTTTTTTTCAGCTTTTGTCTAAGTAGTGAGATACTCTGCAAATACCCCCAAACTGGTAGACATTGAGGATGTGCATTAATTACGTTGCTATCTTGAGTTGTCTTGATTTCAGATTTTATCTTCTATGCTTAGGAGATTTAATACAGCAGGAAGAGAAAATCCCCCAACAGAAAATTTCAATAATCTAAGCAGACAATAGATTTATATAATTTCTAAAGGTAGCATTGGAAAAGAGGTAGAGAAAAGCTTGGAATTTAGTCCATATCTTTTATATCTCAGATAAATACTTATGATCTCAAGACTCTCAGGTGTCTAGACTGTTTCATTTAGCACATTCATATTTTATACTTTCATCCTGAAGCAGCTTATTTTGCATCATTACAATCTGAATATAAGGATGTGGATTTGTGGGTGGAATGTTGGAGGAAACTGTTCTCTGGTGTTAGTGCAATTTATGTAAAAGCTAATATTAGGTGAATGTGTATTATTTCACAAATCTCACACCTTTTCTAAACCTAGCTGAGAAACTCACCGTGGTTTGTCTTTATCATACTTGAATTATCTCCTGATGTAAATATATGATTTATCTGTGGTGACAAATGCTGCCTTGGCTTTGTGGTTCCTATTATGTTAATGGATCACAGTTTGCTGGAAAATGCCTTTTCTCAAATGGCCTATCCTTGTTCAACAGCACTGAATTATTGTTTCACTAGCTTTAGTTTCTTCTTATAATTAACTTTCAAATGTGCTATAGGAACATAAGGAGCAAAAAAACTCATTTTACAGTAACCTGTAAATAAAATAATTTCCAAAGTAAAACTGACATTTAGTACAAAGCAGTAGTGCAATTTGCTGCTGTTATAGAGAGTAATGAAATTAATTACCCATGGACGTAAATATTGATGAATAACTAGCACTACCTCACTTAATATTTTTTTTTTGGTATGTACTGTGCACAAAGGTGTCTGGGATAAGGGCAAGAGAAGGGAAAAGAACAGCTATCAAAGGTTCAGGAAAGGGTGGGGTTAAGACTGAAAATAAAAGTAGTGAGAATATCAGTTTCACAGACCGGGAGGAAACAGATCTCAGTTTGATCCATTATAGCGTTACTTTTTCTGCATTAACAAGACTTAACTTTTTACTGCTGGGGAGGAACATGATGTAAACCTCAGAAGCAGTGAAGGCAGTGCTGGCTTGTGGTTACCATTATAGATTTGGTGACTTTGAGCGTGGGGTTTGTGGTTTTTTCTTTCCTTTGGTTTAGTATTTCAAAGCAGGGGATTATTGGATTAGCGTTCCCTGCTTTACTTGTGTCAGGATGTTCTTTCTGTTCCAACAAGCCTTTACATTTTAAGAAACCAGCAGGTTTGAAAGTTCTATTTCTTGAACCAAGTATGCTGAGGTTTTCCTCTACTGCCACTGCTAGCAGTTATTTAAAAAATAAAGATGATTAAAAAGCCCCTTGACCAAATCAATACTTAAAAAAGAGGCATTTACACACCTCTTAATTTAATTTGCACTGTACCAAATTTGTCTACCCTGAGAAACCAATCCAATGGTTAGAGGAAGAAGACTTGCAAGCAAGTCTTCTTAAATGTATTAAAGTTAAATGTATTAGAGACTGAGGATGTAACTTCATGCTTAAAACCATGTTATCATTACAGGTCAGTTCTACAGAGTCTTACATTGCAATTAAAATTTCAAAACATCAGGCCTACCTAAGTCATAAGAATGATGATCTTATTTTAAAAAATACCCCAGTATAATCTGTGTTCTAATATAAATTCTACTCACTCCAGGAGGGAATAAGGAAAGGCTTTGAAGAAAAAAAGGGAAATGTTACCTCACTATTTTTAAACAGTTGATTGGGCTGATTTGTTGAATTTTGTTAGACTGTCATACTGCTGAATTTTTTACCTGTAAAGACCTGGAGGAAAAGTTAAATCCTGATAATGTGAATGCAAATCACATCCCTAGGTATTGTTTCTCCAGGCATCTAATCAGGAGCTAATTTCCACAAAACAAGTAGTGATATAGTAGGAATGTGAACAAAGAGGAGCAAGGTCCTTATCATTTCCTTCAGACTGTACTGAAGATAAGCTTATCTAAGGGTCTTGCACATGGAGTCAGGTTTGGCTGTGGCCTTCACTAAAGAGATATTTTCCTGCACTCCCACTGAGAGCTGTTCTTAAGAAATAAGAATAAAACAAACAGGTGCAGATCACTGACAAAAATTTTTATACAAAACCAGTGTTGCTTAATGTTAGTTATGTCCTTTTTCTTTTGTCTGTAGTGATTGCACTAATTGCAGTGCAGTTCTTCTGTTAGTGTGAGGTACATGGAAAAGTCAATCTCCATAAAGCTGAGGCTTGACCCTTTGAGTTGCTGAGTGTTCAAAACTTCCATTGAATGTACTGAAAACATTTGTGTCTAATCAACTTCAATCGTCTGGGGGTCTCAATAACTGCTTTCTGTGGCTGACATCTTGTGTAACCCATGTTCATGATTGATTACAAGCAGGAGATTGCCTAATTTACTCAACATCTCTTTTCACTGACAACTGTGAAGCAAACCCACAATCACTTCTCATAATTAAATGCTCTTTCAATGTGAATTATAAACCATGCTATTGTGAAACATAGAGAACAGATGGTCAAGGACAAGTGCTTTGGGAACATTTCTGAATTTAGGGCTTTTTAAAATATATGCTTATTTTAATCTTCTCAATATTCATCTGTACAAACCGGAAGATTAGAATTTGTTTTAGGCCCCTTTTTAAAATTAATTTGTTTTTCACCTTCTCTTCTTCTATTCTTTTTATAAGTGTACACTAGTTGACTTCTCTCTAGAATGGATTCCTTCTACATCAAATTGCTGAAGGAGTTTCTCCGCTAAATGCCTAGAAACAAGTAAACCCAGACTTCCTCACAGTATATTCAAATATCACAAAATAGTTGTATTCCAAATATTTACAGCTTTTATCCCATTTGTGTTATGATTACAATAGTGAACTCATCTGAATGAGAAGCTTAGTGGGTTTTTGCTTATAACTTCAGCTAAGTTCTGTGCTCTGTGCTGGCAGATAGAAGCAAGTTGTTGGTACTGAAGTTGCATGTATGTCATCAAAAAAGATATTAATTTACCTTTTTTTGACTAATTTTTTCTCCACTGAAGAGGTTTATACCCAGAAATGAATTCCTGAATACTTTGTGGCATGTCAATGTGACTAGATTGTGAAGGGTGAAGTAATTTAGAAAAGTGCATGGTGAAAGTCATTTTTCAAAGACAAAATCAATCTCTACAGGGTAAGATAGTTTCCACTTAGACTGTAACATAATTTGGTAACAATTTTAAGTAACAAATTTTTGTTAGTTTTCTTTTTCTGTTAACTCCTCAGCTGAAATGAAATATCCCAAAGGTAAATCTATGCAGTTAATTTACAGGTCATTGACACAACACTAGAAATCAATTAAATTGTGGGTGTGTTTTTACTTCTCCTCTCTCAAGTCCAAATTTCTCTCACCCATTATTCAGCCTAAAAATCTTCCTACTAAATCTTGGGTTTGTACTCCCAGTTAAGACTTTAAAGTATTTTCTTTCAGTGATGCTTTTTGCATACCTGAAAAGTTGCAGATTAAATGCAATTAAAAATTACAGCGTTTATAGCTGATAGCTTTTAATTGAGAAATCTAGGAATTATTTATAAAAACATTAAACATTAAGAAAAATGTTGTTTTGCTTAGCAAAATACCTGGGAAATCCAGATTTAACTCTGTGAGCTACAATGGATTATGATTTGGGTCTGTCAAAGCCTCATCATGCCTTTCAGCAGTGAGCAGTTGGAGGGTTCAGTCACACTCCTTCTGAGGTGTGTGTTGATATTTAATTAATTAGCAATGAAAACCTCTGCCTTCAAATGAGGGCTGTGTCTTGAGACAGTTTCTGGTGAGCTCTGTTCAGACACAATTAACAATAAGCAGAAAATTGTCTTTCCAGCTGACATGTTGTAAATTAGGACAGAGTAGCACTCATCTGTCACCTGTGTTGGTTTGATTAAGGCTTATTTTAGAGAGTAATACAGAGAACCTTAATTATTGTGTTACATGCTGTGGTGGTGGTGTCTATGGTGACACATTTTAAGCAAGCTGTGTTTGGTGTTCTTCTTCACTTTGCAGAAGAACAAGGATTTATGTAATGGATCTCTTTTTACTAAGTAAAAATTAATATATACAGATGTTTTCTATATATATAATATATATATACATATATATATTATATATACATATATATATACCAATACATACATATATACACATATAATATATACCAATGTTTTCTCACAAGATTTGCTGTCAAGTTCTGCAGACTTGGAAAACTTGGAGAAACATCACATTGGTTTTTTGTTATTTTTTTAAAAAATATTTATTCCAAACATACCTTGCCTCATGATCTGTTCAAGGTGCTTCAGTTACCAGTCTAAACTGTCTGTTGTTAGCACACACTCAGAGTCATCTAGTTTTTGTAACCAGAAATCCCACCAAGTAGGCAGATAGCTAACTGCCATCTATGGTGAGAGTTCACATTTTTTAAAATCAGTATGAATTCTGTTGTATAAACAGAAATATTTCGTGCATGGAATCTAGAAAAGGAGGCCTTGCTAGTGGTGCAGGGTCAGTGGGGAGTGGCTTGTGGAGAGCAGCCTGCAGGACTGTGTGTGAGGAGTGGCTGACTCCGTGTGAATGAGGGATATATGGCTATTTATGCAAGTACTATTCTGGTAATGGTGCTGGGTATGAAGAATGTCTGTGATAGTAGTGTTTTAACTGATTCCAGCTGGATGTTCTACAGATGGTGTGTTAGAGCCTTTCCTTTGTGGAAGCACACTCTGAAGGTGATGGAGCTGGTGCTGGGTCCTGTAGCATTGAATGCACATGCAGAACAAAATCTGTCACATGGTGAATAAGCTATTTAAGAAAAAAAATTCCCAAACTCTCCAAGTGCATGACCTTAAAGAAATTTTAATTAATGTCAGCAGGGAAATCTCTGTGAAGGAAAAAAATGGAACTATAAAGTGTTTGTTCTGGTTTCATAAAGCCTTTCTGCCTTTCCCCTCCCCAGCTGGTTTCCCCCACAGATAAAAACCACAGTCTCTAAATGCAGAGAGATAAATATTGGCAGCTCTCAGGTTTGCTTTTCATCCCATGCCTGATGGGAAAATGCCAGTCAGTTTTCAAGCTTTTCCAAGTGAGCCTTTAGGGGCTTATTCACCAGACTTTGAATTTCTGGTAAACTGTTCCCTGCAGCTTTGGTCATGAGACACAAAAGTAATTTGTATCCTTTTTTCAGTTTTTTGGTTTGCTGCCTATATTTATTATGAGCAAATTCTTAGAGGGATATTTTTTTTGTATGGAGCTGGTTTTGTTTGGTTTTTTAACTCACTGGAGCTTTACTCAGATTGTTGTAGGCAGCCTTTTTAGCACATACCCTCTACCATGTCTGTTACTTACTGACAAACCTTACCTTTTTGTCTCCGTTAAAATTTCTAAAATGTTTGTGGATGAGAGGTGATTTTTTTTTTTGCTGTATTTTACGAACTCTAATGAATCACTATTGTTTTCAGGCCAAAAAGGTGCATTATTGCCAGTATGACTATAAGACAGGATAGGTGAAAGGATATTGTACAAATAAAACCCAAAAGACTCTAACTCATAAAAAAATTCAGCCAGTGTTTGATGTGTTGATTTATAGCAACAAATTTAGGTAAAGGAAGTGGTGTTGGTTTTCAAGAGGGCCACATATGCATATTATGTCTAAAGTAGGGCAGCCTCTGAAAAGAGAATTATTTCTGTGATAGGAACAGCTAAAACGTTTAATAAGAAGAAAAATACAATGTGGGGAATTGAAGTTCTATCTGCCTCATTTCACTGCACTGCACATACCACATTTGAATGAGTCTATGGTAGGAACCATGCTTCATTTTCAACTGATTAACCTTTTTTTTTCCTCTAGGGAAGCCTTTTTGCTCCTACCACATTTATTAATTGGGATGCTTTCCATCTATGTAATTCAGTGGGATAAAGTGCAGATATGCAAATAAAGGCCTGGAGTGAGCTGATGCCTGATAGTTGGTCATGTACTTGTTCTTAATCCAAGGAAAATTAAGAACTTCAAGTTAAACTAACTTTGTTTTTGCTAGTGGTTTATCTCCTCTGGGTGGTGTTACTTGAGTTGAGAGCACTCACAGAGACCATTGCTGTTCACAAGTGTTGTCACTGGCAGTAACTTCTTCCTGTCAGAGCTCTCAGTTATTTGGGCTGCTCTTCTACCAGAGAAAAAAGATAATGGTGATTTTTAAATACTGATGTCATTCCAAGAGCTTCAGAGTCTTCCTCATTGATACCTTCCTTGTGTTTTCATCTTTAATTGTGAAAACTGTTTTGTAATAGAATATGACAAGTTTTTTTTCTTATTAAATCTTTCCATTGTAATTTAGGTCCCTACTCTTATCTGAAGGGACTTATTACTATATAAGTGACTTACTATAATAGTCTTGTAGAGACTATTACATCAGAAAGATAGACCTGTTGGTTTTAAAGGGGGATTACATTTTCCTCTTAAGATTTTGTTTATACATAATAGTTTTATGTAGTACTATGAACTACTCCTCTAAAGTGACAGGAAAAAACAAAGAATATTTATTTTCATGTCAAAATGAGGAAAATTCTTTAATATAAGCATAAGATTATTAATTGTATATCAGCTGTGTAGAGTCTTATAAAGCTGGTGCTTTTAAAGGGCTGATGCTGTGTACTTGATGGGAAAAAGTGGTACAACAGGTGACAGACTTGCAGCTAATTCATAAATCTATGTATAGTGAAGAACCATAAATCTAATTCCTTCTTCAAAGTCACATCATAATTCCTCTGCTACTGTTAGACAAAAAATCTCAAGTGAAGGACAGCACCAAGGAGATGCAGGAACAAAACCACATCCCTACTGAGAAGTGACACTCCTTCAAGGAATGGTCTTGTAGCCAGATGGTACAGGAGGCTCTTCCACACACTCCTTAGATCTGGTTCCCTTAGACTGATCTAAAGCCCTCAGTCTCACTTTGTAGTGGCTACTCTGTGGTGCTTCTGACTTCATTATTGCCACAATTTTATTTAAATTCCAAGTGTTTAAAATGGGAGAGCTCTAGGCTTGCCAGAGTGCTGATCTTGTCGCTGTTTTTAAGGGTATGCATTTTATACCTCAGGATACAAGGTTATCTAACCTGTGCAAGGCTTAAAGGATGCACCTGGAGGACAATATAGGTATGAAAAATGGATAAGCTGATCTGGTCTGGCCTGTGCTTTCTACTGGGAGCAGTTCTGCAGTGAATTACCCTTCAAGGGAAAACGTTTGTGAAGTAGTGGGAATTCTGAGAGCAAGTAAGTACTAGAGGAAATATATTTCTGAGCTTAGGGATCAAGTGGGAAGGTTTTTACTCGTCATGGAAGACCCTTTATCCATTGGTGCAAGGCTATGCTGCTATTTAGAATGATTTATTTTGCTGGAACCTGAGTATTTTTGCTTCTGAAAGTCTCAGCATTTTGGTTGTATTAAAAGTGCTATAAGGAGGACGTGTACCAGAGATAACTTCACAACACTGCACAAGAAGGGAAGGGAGACACCAGCTTCACAGCAGTAAAATCTGCACATCAGGGCTTCACAGCTTTGCAGTATGGTTAAGACCAACAAGCTTTGATGTGGTGCTACAGAGATCAGAAAATATATCAGTAAGTACTAAATAATTTTATAAGATAGATAATACATTATTAAATTTTAAAATAAATAATTTTTTCCCTTATACCTGTACTTCTCCCCTTATATCAGAAGGAGATTCAGATTTCTTGAGAAAACTGTAATCTTGTTGCCCCTCTGAGTTGGCTTGAAAATATTTCAGTTTTATGTCTTCCACACATCTCCCAAAGATGTCATCATAAAATGGCTGACTATACTGGGGCTAAAAGATTACTGTTTTCATTGGATGGTAATTCTACCTAAGAAGAAAATATGTAGTCTCTGAAATAATTAAATGGGAACAATCATGGATTAACTGAACTTAATCTGATAAAGACAATTCAATACCTGATTAGTGTCTTGTCTTTGTTGCATGTTTTGAAGCTTGAGGTTCATCATTAATGAAAGTAATTAAGTGAACAAGTATTTTATCACCAACAGCATCCTTAGAGAAGGGGACAGGTTGGAGGTGAAGGGAGAGGACAAAGGCATGGGTGGATCAATAACGTGCAGTTCTGCCTTTCCTAATGACATCTATTGTGCTTCCAATTACCATTGCTTTGATAGCATCCAGGGAATCTAAATTGAAGTGAAGTAGGCAGAGATAAATTGAGATGCAGGGTTTCTGCAATAATCTTGGAGAGGTGACCGCTGTACTTTGACTTCACACTTTTTTGTTGCTTAGAGAACTTATAATAAGTTTTGTAACTTATTAGAGCTTGTCCAAGGGAGAGACTGAGCAGGCTCTGCTTAGCAACTCACGATGTAGTTCAGATTATTTCTTGACAGCCAAAGTTAAGTTCCAAATTTTTACTGCAACACATTATTGTCTGCACACACTTAGCCTGTATATTGTCATTCTTGCTTCATTATATAAAAGGTTATTTGCTAATTGTCTCTCTTAAAAATGGAAGAGATCTACATCTTACTTAAATAAAACCCCCATGAAACTCTGCTGATAAAGACAAAATATTTGGAAAGGCTAAGAGTGAGATACTGACCTCTGCTGCATTTGCTAGTCAAAGCACTTAGTAGATAGGGTTAAAGTATTCAAGAGTATTTTGATGGATATTGTGTTTTGAACATGGAACAGCTCTTGGGAATTCTAGATTTCACAGACTAGAATACAAAGATCCATAGGATAAGACTAAAATTTAATACTTAGTGCCCACTGAGCCTGGTCCATTCAGAAAGACCAAAGAAATTGGCAGTGCATAAGATGAGGAAATACAAAAGTGTGCATTAGTTTTGGAGAATCTTCCTGAACAGAAACACAAATAACTCTCAAATACCACCTAGTAACTTATGTCCTAATAAAGGATGAATTTGCATTGAAGGGCTGATGATGGAAGTAAGCGGAGGTACACACCTTTGCCCTGCAGTTGGTATATATATTTAGTGCATGATAGTTTCTCATGAAGGTCTGATTATAAATGCCCATGTTGGAGCTGAGGAACAGGGAACATTTCTGAAAAAAATTGATCTTTGTTTAGATACCTATTAGCATGAACAGGTGATTGGACAAAGGCCTTTAGTCTTACAATATTTGGAGCTGTGATTTCCCTTGGATGTGTTTAGAGAAGGGAACAGAAAAGCAAAACCAATAAGCACAGTAGCTTTATGAGGAGGAGCTGGAAGGTTCAACTCGAGAGAAAATTACGAGAAAAGGGGATACTTTCAGAATCCAGACATAATTGGGATATAATTTGCAACTGGGCAGTAAACACTTGAGTCATTCCCAGCAAGCCGGAAACTCCCTGTGGTAGTCTGACTCAGAAATAAAGGCATTTGTAAGTATTTCCATGGCAATATTCTCCTCCACAACTCTTATTCATATCTTGCAACAGTGCACAGCGTTCCTCAGAAAGGCAGAGCCTGTGGCCAAGAGCAGGTAGCTCTGTCAGGCCTGTTAAAAATGTCTGCAATAACAGAAGCTCTTGGTGTTAAAGACCTTTTTATTTTTTTCTTTTTGAGGTACAGACTCTTGATTAAGTCCTGGGCTTGGAAGCAAGGTGACTTTTCAAATAATGGCATTTTTAAAAAAGCTGAGGGGAGAATTAGGATGGGCATGAAAATAACTGGGAAGTAGAGAAGAGCAAATGATTATCAAGTTCATCTATTATATCTGTCATAGAGACTCCTGTCTTTTGGGGCCCATGAGTGAGTGGCATATCAGAGGAAGGCCTAGGGTAGAAGGAAAAGAAATAAGTAAAGCAAAGGATCAGCTTACAGTTGATTTGAAAATAAAGATTTTGCAGCAATGTGAGTGTTATAGTTCACTGATCCTTAAACTATTTTTGACACTCTAATGGCATATTGATTCAGAAGGTTGTTATGCAGGAAAAATTACATATAGACCTGCAAAATGGTTGCTAAATTATTGAATAAAATAATTATTATGGGTTCATGGACTTTTGAGGACTTCAAGCTATGTTGTTCTTCTGTTCTTGGCTGGGGTAGAGTTAATTTACTTCACAGTGGCTGGTATGGGTCTGTGTTTTGGACTTGTGCTGAACACAGTGATGATAATAGATGTTTTGTTATTGCAGAGCAGGCCTTGCACAGAGTCAAGGCTTTTCTACTTTTTTTACTGGAAATGCTGGTGAGGAAGTTGGGAGTGCATGGGAGGGTGGGAGGAGACACAGCCAGGACAGGTGACCCCAGCTGACCAAAGGGAAATTCTGGTTCATTTGACATCATGCTCTGTAGATAAAGTGGGGGGAAGAAGGAGGAAGGAGGGGACATTTTAAGTGATGGCATTTGTCTTCCCAAGCACCTGTTTTGCGTGATTGGGCTCTGCTCTCCCGGAGGTGGGCGAACACCTGCCTGCCCATGGGTAGCAGTGAATCAATTCCTTGTTGTGGTTTCTTGTATGTGCAGCTTTTGCTTTCTCTATTAAACTGTCTTTATCTCAACCCACTGGCTTTTACCCTTTCGATTCTCTCCCTGATCCCACTGGTGGGGGAGTGAGTAAGGGGCTCTGTGGGGCTTGGTTGCCAGCTGGGGTTAAACCACAACAATTGTAAAATGAATTATTTTACTAGAAAATTCTTGTTAAAACTTGTACTTGCTATTGCCAGAATCTGTCACAGCAATTAACTTGTGCAATGGTGTACTGGTAGGGGACCATTGAAGTGAACTTTAGTGTCCCAGACTTCAAAACACCTGACATGCCTGTGCTATCTGGGAGAAAATAAGACTCAAGCAAGGAGGTTTTGAAACCATTCCAATAGGTGTGTTGCTGTATATGCTGTCTCTGAAGCAGAGAATATTCTGAGTCAGTAATGATACATTTTAGAAACCGTGTGCTGTTCTTTAATTCACCTTTACCACTGCTTTAGCAGGGAACTCATCACTGGGTGAAATGTGTTTCTCTATTTTTTGAAAAAGTAGGGGGTAGCGAGAAGCATGGTGGGGGGGGGGGGGATGTCTTTAAAGTCTTGTGAGCTTTTTGTACATAGACATCTCTACAGTGTGGGGTCTGCAAAGGAAGGGATGATAGGAACCAGCATAGCTCTGCAGAATCCACTGCCTGTTGGAATGAGGGGTGCTGAGCTTGGCTCTGGCAGGTTTAGATTCAGGGATGTTACTCTGACAAGTCTAGCTCAGATTGTCTCAAATGGTCTCTTCAGAAAACATTGTACAGTCACCGTGTGGGACTCTTTAAAGGTCCCAGCTGTACGTTACAGATGGGATTGTGGCTGGGTGTACACACGTGGTAAGGAATGATGATTTACTGTGGTGGATGACACGCCACACTGGCTGTTGGCTGCCCTCAGAGACTGCTTATTGCCCTCTCCCTGTAATCTGTTCAGTGCTTCAGGTGAAAGATAAATAGTGAATTTATAGTAGTTATAGTGGCAAGAAACACATTTGTGTTAACTGTAGTTATGACTACTGGCAGTGATGGCCAGTGCTTGATCTGGAGAAAGCCTGCATCTAGCTAGTGCCATGTGGTTCAGCAGCAATAAACTGGGTGTTATGGAGGTAAAATATTAAGCACATATTTCTTATTACACCAGTTGCCAAGTGAAGACTAGGTGCATGAAAAATGTATGTAAGTATAAAGTATTTTTATTTATAATTGCCCATATAGGTAATCTTTTTACACAGGTGTTAATAAATCGCATTTAGAACCTGTGAGTAGAAAAGATCTTATATCTGGAGCATCTCTACATTTCAGAATCTAAAAATTAGAACTTTCCATTATGAAATCTAAAATAAGGTGACAGTATTAAGAATTGCTAGTGGAGCCTTTCAGCAGTAACTAGAAAGAGTCAGTTTAATCAGTAAACAGAAGGAAATTCAGTCTGACAGGTGTCTAATGATTTCATCTTTAATGAAAGAAAAGGAAGAGGATTCTATTAATGACTCAAAAAACCATGATCCCTTTTTAGTTTAAAATATTTGCAAATTTGTTAATAGCTTGAGTATCCTTAAAAAATGTTAGTGGAGGCGGGCTGGTTTTTCCCATGTACTTTAATTTAATTTAGCTTACTTAAATGGCTGACAACATTGGAACTTTTACAATATCACAATAAAAGAATGTGCATGCAGACTTAATCAACAGCTTAAGGCAGTTAAGCTGCCACAGGTTAGAAATTGTACAATTTGGATACATTATGGAAGAGTATTCTAAAAAGAGAGGGGAGGGGACAGTTGTTTCCCTAGGATGTTTAATGCATATTAGAAAATTTTGTTTTCTTTGAGAATTCCTAACGTATTTAACTCCTAAAAGTTAAGTTTCTTCAAATCCTTTCTGATATTGTACTATTTTTGTCGTCTTGTACATGTATAGATGCAGTCTGTGGACAAACTGAAAATCACACATTTAAACCCAGGAATCTTTGATAAATTTGATAATAGCAGTATATACTATTACTTGTTACTTACTATATACTTGTTACTATTAGTAGAATAGTAACAAGTAGCAACAAAATATACTTAAAAAAATATTTTTGAATTTGTTTCTAAGTATGTTATAATTAATTTTTTTAATGGCTATAGAAGAGGATATGAATTTGACCTGTTGTAAACACTTTTCCAGCACTAAAGAGTATTTGATATGTTAATTGTCTTTACAGAAGGAACTGTGGATGATTTTCTTGTGAAAGCTGGCAGCATGCTAAGAAAGTCTTAGCCTTTTTCAATTCCTACAATAGGTTATATCAGTGCAGTAGCTTCTTACATTTTGTCTGCCTGTTGGGCCTTTTAATTTAATTGCAATGCAGTAGAAGAGTAAGGGGAAAACTGTAACATTAAAATGAGCAACAGCTTTCTTGGATAAATAAGAACAACCCCACTCTATTTCTGCTTTAACATCAATCAACTTCTGAGATTGTTTGTGAACGAGTAACATCTCTCTAAATCCACCATTAGGGCAGAAAGTGCAAAGATACAATTATCTAATAGCTTGTAAGCTTGCAGTGCTCATGCCATAACTTTTTTAATTTAAAAGTTTATTTGATCTTTAAATAAAAGGAGCCGAAAAGTACAGCTCTGCAGTTATAATGGCAACAATAAGGTTCCCCAGAGGATGCTGTGTGTCTCTTAGTTAAGCTCAAATTTGTCTCTCTTCATCATATTATAAAATGTTAATAAGATTTCTTCCATAAAACCTACCATGAGAATACAGACATTTTTGAGAAATTTGAGAAATTCTCAAAAACATAGGCCAAAGATTACTGAAGTAGCTTAGATGCAGCTTAGCACACAAGAAAACATGGATTCTCACAAAAAATTTGTAAGTCCAGTTGTGAGATTTTGTATTATGAAATAATTAGCTATTGATAGAGAAGTTCCATAGCTATAAAGGGAACTGATTTTATAGAAGAAATCGAAGTCTGGTATTTTGTTCACTCTGTCTGCCCTATCACAGTGACTTGATAAAATATAGAAATCCTGAGTCCTAAATGTATGGTGTCTTTTTAGTGCACATACCTGTGGCAAATTTTGGGTGGGTGGATTTTGCAGCCCTTCTGCTTAAAAACAAATCTGACTTCAGAGTTTATTACACAAGAGATAACAGCAACAGTATTTAAAAAGAAAATTATTTAAATTCTTTTTATTGTGACTCCAGATGGTACCTCTGTCTTCATAAGGGAGGAATTAGTTTGCATTTGATCGTGACTGGTTGCCAGAATAGACAGGAACATGTTTTCTTGAATATAATTTTTGTACTAAGAACTGCAGGTTAGAAAATACAGCTCATCTAAAGGATGCTGTAAAGAAAAAAGGTTTCAGTAAGCTTTGGATTGAGCCTGTAAGTGCCAAGGGAAGGTGTGTCCTGAGACAGTCCAAGGAGAATCAGGAAGCTGAAGACCATTACACATCTGGATGACTGACATATTTATGGCACTTAGCAAAAGAAGACACCTCTTTGAAATGAACTTACATGACCTGAGAATTTTATTAATGGGAAAACAAATGAATATGAAGAACAAACTCATTCTGATGGTGTCAAGGAAACAAAAACAGCCATGAACCTGAAAATAATGATGAACATAACTCAGAAGGTTTTGTACAAATAAGTGCTTTCTACTGCCTAGAAAGCACTAAGAGCAGAGGTGCACTGAATTATTACAAAGTTCATAAATGTATTCAGATTGTGCTGGAGTTGCTAGAGTTCAAGAATGGTTAATATGAAAGAGTTTTTCACCCTTTCCTATAAAGAAGGTGCATCCAATTTCAAATGCAATACTAATCCACAAACTTGAAGGACTTAACTGCATTGAGGTCTAAGAGAAAGAGGAATAAATATTTATGCTTAAGTGCTCTGTTAATACAATGTAATGCAGCAGAAGAGCATCAGTGGCAGGGCCCATAGGGCCCATTCTCACAGAAATGTTTCTACCCTGTGCAGTTTCCCACAAGGAATTTTAGATTTGCTTCTGTTGAGTGTTGAGGTACAACTTATGGGGCCTTTGCTCCCCAATTTGAGTCCCTAAATATGTACCAGCTGACTAAAACTGGGCTTGATAAAGCAAAAATTAATGTTGATTAGCTGAGACAAGCTTTAGTCTTAATGAGATCTTGTGTTAAGGTAGATGACTGGGCTTTATCTGGAGGAAAGAATACGCTGGTCTCCATGTTCTCTATGCTCTGACAAGAGGAATTTGCAGGAAGCATTTGTTCTGTTGTCTTGGTTACTGTCATGCTATTGCCACAAACCATAGGGCTGGCATGACCTCATCTGCACATGTGAATGTGATCCAAAAAGCTCTGAAAGACCATTCTTCATTCTTATTACTGCAGTTTTAGATTGTAGTGTGAATTTTGCATAGCCAAATTTCAGTGTTAACATTGGAAAGTTGATGCTCTGTCATTTTTTTTCTTTCTAGGGAGACTTATGCCCCTTACTAAATTATTAAATCTGTCTTGTAGTCCAAAAGGAGATTAATTATTTTTATACTTAATTAATATTCTCTTTAATAAATCCCACTATGTATTAGGGATGCTATTTTTTTTGTCCAGGCAAATGTCTCTGCCTAGGACAATCACCTGGTTTCTGTTCCCACAGTGTCTGAGCAGCTCATATCATAACTGCACTCATCTCCGTCATGCTTATGCCTTTGCCCTGAGTCACTAAGAAATGGCAGTGGCAGGGCGTTGACTCCAGAGGGTCAGAAGGCCAGAGGGTGACTCCAATGGGATGTTTCCTTCTTTAGAAAACTGACAGTACAATACTCAGTCATCCTTGTCCATATCTTTTCTGAGTAGCTTATGGCCATACTGGACATGTGTTTATTTCTAATTGGCATTACCGGTGCATGCCTGATTTTATTTCTTTTCCACGCTCTCAGAAGTAAAAACAGTAAATCAGTCCTAAGGGAGACCTGCAGGAAGGTGTCAAGGATAGTGACATAAATTAAACTGCTGAATGAATAGCAAACTCTTTTGTAGAAGAGTACTTTTGTCCTCTATACCTTTATTGATGAACTAATCAGATTGGACAGGCTCCAAATTCCCAGACCAGACAAAGAAACTTTGCAAAGAATGAAACAGTGCCTGTGAGCTCAGAGGAATGCACAGTGATTAAATCATGTTAAGACAAAGGCTTATGGGCAGCCATTTAATCTGTTCTAAGTTATGGTAGGTACTTAGAACAGAGTGGGCCTCCCAAAACTTGCAAGAAGAACTTGCCTATAGGTCCTATGCACTCCTTTCTTACCCTTTTCCTCTCGTCTTATGTTTCCTTAAACAAATAACTTTTAGTTTTGAACAGTTACTTTGTATTTCTATAGAAATCAGTAAAAGAGATCAAAGTTCAGTTATGGAGATAATCTAGGGGATAATTTCATCTGAAGGTTCCTCTTGCTATAAAGTTTATGCAATGAATAGAGGTGAAATAAGCAGTAAAATCACAACTAGTCCAACCATCATGGTCATGTTTCTTTTGCTGTGGCTGTGTCCAAACACATAACCCAGAATGGCATTAAAAGGAAGGCTTTAATGTTTGTGTGTAATGAAGGATAGGCACAGTTAGCTAATGATGTTAAATGCAAACACCCTCTATAGATTTGCTGTATGTTTCCTGTCTTTAGAGAGAAAAAAGTGTTCTCTCCCTTTGTAAGCACATCCTTTTTGATATCTATAGAAGGCGTTGAAGACAAAAATGTTTTGTAATGCAGAAACATTCAGTAATTTTAATCTCCAAGGAGATGTACTGATAATTATTAAGGATATTTTCCCTAAAACATGCAAAGAAGATCTGTCTTGACTTTCGTAAGAATAAAAAAAGGTTGGCTAGTATATTGCACTTTCATCAGGTCTGTGAGCTGCTGTATAGAATCTTCCACTTCACAATATTTTTCATTTAATTGATGGTCAAAAATGCTTGACTGAAACTTGTGGATAATGTTTCTTCTGTGCTCCCAGAGCTGGGGAGAAATACTAGGGAAGGTTTTCCTTTGAATATGCGTTTAAATGTTTTAATGAGATTGCTCTGGTAAAGGACAAACTCCTTTGAGGTTTGTTTAGCACAAATGTTTGTGCAATGAAGCATAAATGTTCATACTGGTGCTGATAATTTTTTTAAGCTTTCTTATTGGCAAAAAAGATGGAATTCAATGAGTAAAAGATGAGTGAAAATAAATGCATCTTCATGAATGTTCACTGCACTACAGTTGGTTAGAGAATATCTAAATATGAATGAGACCAACAATGTGTATGTGGGGATGATCCATAGTTCTCTCTGGAAGTGCACATCCTAGTTTATATTTGTTTCTGTTGCTGTAACTCTCATTAAATCTGTTTTCCTGAAGTTAATTATTGATAAAATTATAGTATCTCTACATATTGAAGGGTTTTGGAAGTATGCTATATGCTAGCCTCTGGATGGTATCCAACTTTTAATTACCATGGCATCTGGCTCACTGTAAGGTGGGTTAGATATCATGGCACTTAGGAACATCTGCAGCCATATGGTGTTCTTCATGGGTCAGCATTCCCAATATTGCTGTTTCTGGTGGAATACCAGGTGATGTAAGTATTGGTGGGAAATTACAGGGCTTGACATAGATTAGGAAGCAATTGGCAGCAAAGAGGGACCAAGGACAGCTTAAAAAACAAGGGTGGCTTTACCTGGGGAAGTACCCAATTTAGACAAAACTGGGAAAGGGGAAAGCCAGAGGTAACCAAACTGCAATCCAACCAGGGCGCTGCCTGATCTAGTTGTGACCTACAGTTATGAACTCATTCAGGGATTTTGATAACCAGGATACCCCTGACTCATTATCTTCCCAAATTACAATTTCCTTGAATATGGAAATCGGTTTTCTGCTTCTTAATGCTGAGGCAATTTTACCCTGGCTTTGTTGAGAGTGAGATAAGTGAAAGCGAGGCACGGTTTAGTTGCAGGCAGAGGCAGGTAAATTAGAGAACTGAATAAAGTATAAATCCTGTGTATTTTAGATTTCTGGAATGGCATAAACTGCTGGAAACATGGCGCATGATTCACTTTGTTGAATTTAATTGTGACTAAATTCAAGTGCTAATGCAAGTTTTAGAGTCCTGGATTCATGCAGCCTTATCTGACTTCATAAATGCTGTTGGAACAGCAAATATGCAGGTTTGAAGCCATTGGCATACAAAATCTGCCGTAGGCCCTTTGGTTTTGGCTTTATCAATTAGTTTGCTACTTCTCTGTAAATGTATATAATGTGTTTTTTCAATGTACAATTGTATGCAGATACATTTTAAAGGAAGTTCCATATGAATGAAATCCCTAAAAAAAATAAAAAATATAATTCCTTGTCAAGTGTGTTTTGTTGGGACACACTGCCTACTGAAATGTAGAGATCAACATGTATGAACAAGATTTTTACTTATTTTCCTAACTCATTTGACAGCTATAAAATAGGAGATCATGCTTCTATGGAAAGACATTAAAATAGCAGTAATGAAAAGCTGGCAGTAGCTTTTCAACCGGCCTACTGGATAGCAGAGTTACATGTTCAAAGTTTTTGTCACAAGGCTAATACATTTCCAATAAATCAATATTTCTTAGAAATTTTATGTTAGAACATCTTCTGTGCATGGATCTTAAGGCTTCTGGATTGAATGTAAACACACAAGGAAAATGATAGGTTGGTTTGTGGCACACAGCTGAACAATAAAAATGGTGTATGGGACCTCAAAACCAAGTTGTTTATGTAGCAGGAACAGGGCTTTTGCATCTCTCTTTACACATATTTTTTTTCTACTTGTTCAGTAAGGCCAGGGTGGAGGAGGTATCAGATGTGCAAAGTGTGGTCTGCCAATTTAAAATTCTTTTCCCTCCTGATTGCCCCATCCTGTGTCAGTGAATTCTAGGATCTTGACAGATTGAATGAAAAACCTCTCTTTGTTTTAACTCATTAACTAATCATTTCAACTAATACACTCTGCTCATATTTTTACATAGAGAATAGCACCAATGACCTCATTTTTCCTGTTGCTTAAAGTTTTATAGACTCATGTAAAATCATCCCTTGGTTATACCAAGTACATCTAAGCCAGATGGTGCAATCCTAGTCTACCTAGTTTCCAAATAAAAGACACTCTCTGCCTTCTGACGGTTCCAAAAAATATTTGGAGAAGTTTTTTTTTTTTTCCTTAATAATCGAATGCTTGTAAAACAGCTCAGAGCAGAGGTGCTCGTTAGTGCACACAGCAGGTGATCCAAGGTTCCATCAATTCCTGCCTTCTGCCCTGCTGTCTTGGCCTCCTTCCATACAATTGGCCCTTCACAGAGGTGTGGACAAAATCCATGGCGCGTATTTTTCCCCCACCGCCTACGGAAATCATCTCACACACAAATGCACCCAGAAACTGGGCAGATTCTTGTGATACAGCAACCTCAGTGCACAAATTATTCTCCAGTTTCAAACCAAAAGTATTGCTGGCAACTATTTTACTTCATAACCTACATTGTTCAATACTAAAGTGACAAGCTACTTGTCAGCTAAAATTTTGTTTCGTGCATCAGTGCTTTATGTCCTTAATTATTATTTAGGTTCCTGCTATAACTTTTGTCTGGGTGCCATTGAATGCAATTATATTTACAGAAAGGTGAATATTTTTTTGTTACTTGTGATGATGTGTTTTCGTTGGGTATTATAAATAAAATTTTTGACCTAAATTATTCTTTCCTTTGTACATTGACCTCCTGTGATTCATTTTGCTGAGTAGATTAGTATGAAACACGGAAAAAAATCCACATTTATCTGAGACTACTCTTTCCTTTTGGTTATTATTAAAATCACAATTTTTATTACTAGGAAGAAGACTATACAGTATTATAACTAAGTTTAAAAAGATTTTTCTACAGAATCATATTTATCTTTTAATTAGAGCTATTTTGTTAGAAGCTAGTGAAATTTTACTACCAAGTATACATTTTTTATGCTATTCAAATAATGCTTATGTTCTGTTTCTTCTGGCTGTGCTATACCATCTTTTATTAGTGCCTTCCTCTTTCTCCTCAGTCTCCTTCATATTTTTTTCTCTGCTCCTTCATTATCAACAATATCCACAATCTAAATTTCCCATGTAAACTTCTCTATAGGAGGCAACTTTGTAACAATTGGGATTATGACCTAATCCTGATAATGAAAACATTCTTTCTATTGTGTGTTATGCTGGATGTTTTACTTACAGTAGCTGTGCATTAGTGTTTATGCAAATCTCTTCCATGTTCATATTGTACTGTGTTGTGTAAATGTATCACTTTCTAGGCTGAAATTTTCTACTATGGGGTATCTCTTCTATTTATTTTTTTTTTGAGTGAATAGTGTGTAAATTGATTAAAATGCATGGTGTAGATGTGGAGGGTGCAGTGAAGTGGTTGAGAAGTTGTGTCATTAGGGAATGAGTGAATGGATGGCAAAAGATAAGTCCTAACATCACATACTTCTAGAAGTTAGGGTTTATTTCATGAAAATATTTATGAAGTCAAAGAAGATTTTCCATTTACCCTTGGTGGTACAGGGAGACTGATATATATTAGCTGTAGAATTACAAAGGGGAATTTGGAGCTGTTCATTTCATAAACAGTTGTCCAAGAACTAAACACTTTTGTGAGACTGAGCATTTCCTTTAAGAATTCATTATATATTGCTGTTACTTTTTTAGCAGTTTTCACAGCTCTCCTTGAGTTTGCTTCCTGGTGACACCTGACATGCAGTGTACAAGCAGTTTAGCAGTGCTGTTGTCTGTGAAACCTTAGGTGCTAGGAAGACCTGCTCCAAGAATCACATGCAAATCCTAATGTTGCAACTTGAGCTAAACAAAATTTTCCAATAGAATTAGAACACAGCAAACACAGAGGAGAAACAAATGAGGTGTTTTAGTGCACATCTTGACCCCTGGGAGTCAAGAAGAGCTAATGTACAAGATCTTTTAAGTCCTCCAGTGATAAGTAGTTATGAATTGGGTGTAAAACACAAGCATCTGTTTAACATATCAGAACATTGCCAAGCTGTTGAGGACAAGTAACTTCCCTGCTCTAGTCTGGAATATATTGAGCAGCTTGAGCCAAAGAACAATCAGCTTATTGGCAGGGGGTGGAAGAATGTACTTGGCTTTCCCCTCATATAAATAAATAGCTTAGAGGAGTACACTGGCATGGATGAAGAAAAACAAACAAAAACCCTGTGTATTAAAAATTGGGTTGATTTATATCCATTGGGATTGAGAGTAGCTCAATCTAACACTGTCCAAACATGAGGCAGGTTCTGAATATGTAAAAAAAAAAAAAACCTCTTGAAATAGATGGGTTTAGTTGCATTTGCTACCCAGACTTGGATGCAGCAAAGAAATGGGAAATGATGTACACATGGCCACACAGTGAAGATGCTAGAAAATTGCCAGCTCTGACATCAAGTGACAGGAAGATGGTGATTAACACCACATGTCATACTAAAAGTGTAGTTTCACATTCAGGATGAATCACGGGACAACAATGTGCAAGTTGCCTTTTACCCACTGACTGAAAGAGATAAAAGGAGAAAAAGAAAGCTGGTGAATACTGTAAAGATGGAGAATAGTTACTAAACTTTTAAGGAGTGAAAAGGACAGTTTCCCTAGATTTTTCACTCCTTGATGACACAGGGTGAGGATTCTACTGTTCGTTTGCCTTAGTCAATTTTCCCTGAAATAAAGTAAATAAATGCTACTCTCTTGTGAAAGAAGTAAAAATGATCTTGGTAAAAATGATATTCATCATAAATACTCTATTTTGTAAGGAAGTTATTGTAGTGGGACAATTTTGATGAGAAAGTATTTTAATTGTTTTTTCTTCACAAGTATGGTAGCATTTCATCTCCAAACAGAAACTTTTATACATTGCAAAAGCAAGTTAATATGTCTCCATATGCATCTGAAAGAGTTACATGTAAGCCTTTCCTCTCTGTTTTATACATGCCTTCTCCCCTTTGACTGAACTATTCATTGATCTTTCCTATGCATGGATTATTTTTCTATAATTATCTCTGGGGTATTTCTGGCAGATGATAGGATAAATCACATTGGAAGGGACCTCACAAGGTCTCTAGTTCAAACTTCTGCTCAACTCAGGGTCAGCTGTGAGAACAAACCAGGTTGCTCAGAGCTTTATTTGATCTGGTTTTGAAAACCTTAAAGGAGGATGATGGCAAAACCTCTCTGGGCAGCCTATTCTATTGCCTGGTCACCTTCATGACAAAAATGTTCTTTATACCCAGTCCGAAATTCTTTTGTTTTTTCCAAGTTATCTCCATTGTTTCACATCCAGTACCATCCAGTAAAGAGCCTGGCTCCATCTTCTTGATAACCTTCTCAAGGAATATTCCTTATCTTAATACTGTTTTTTCCTCCTTCAGATTAAAGAAAAAAACCCAGCAGTCAGGGCTTTTCTGATGTACCCCTAGGTTACAGCTGTTACACCTGTCTCCTGTGTTGAGCAATGACTTTTCTACTGTTTGTTACTTTTAGTAAGCAGGAGTCTTAAATTAAAACAATCAGCATTCCTGCCTCATGATTACTCTTTTTAAACTTCTTTGGAATTTCTAGCACTTTGTAGGCTTTACAAAAACCCCAAAACATTGCAGCCTGAACAAAGGCCTTGCAATAATTTCTAGACTGCTCTTCTATCTGCATCATCTTCCTTTCTGATCAGTGGCTCCATCTGGTTACATCGATGCTGATGTAGTGCCTGATTTTAGCTTAAAGAGCAGCACTTCAGAGCATGTCAGGCCCATCTTGGGCATATTTTGCCCAAGGTCATGAGGGAGATACTTGAGCCCAGGTCTTCAAAGAGTGATGCAAATCCTGCAGGCATTCCATGTTGTCCCTGTACCCTTCCCCACCCAGCCCCTCTAGCCCCCCCACTCAGGCTGCACCTTGCTGGTGAGCATCAGAATGTGTTTCAGGGTGCAACTGTTGGCAGAATTTTGCCTGTGTGAGAGAGCTTGAGACTGGTGGGGTGGTGTAGTGTCCTCTCCTTTCAACTTCTCCTTCTGGATCCTCCCAAATTACTGCACTATTTCACAGCTTCCAGGAAGGGACCTTAATATCACTGTTTAAAAAACTCAGAAATGAATATCTGTTGTATGAAAAATGAGCTAGAATGGCAAAGAATTTAGTATTTCTATTTTCTCTCTGTTATATTACTGCGGTTCTCTGCAAAAGGTCTTGCATTCTGTGCATGTTGAGATAGCAGGAAGCCATGCAACTTTGATGTTAATTTCCTTTTTCTTGGCACAGAAATGAGAACAGTAAAAATTGGGCAATAGCAGTATTGAAACGGGGTAATGTCTTTTAAAGGTTCTCAGCAGCAAACTATATCTGCAAAGGTTAGGGCTGTGCACGGTTCAGTAAAGTTCTGCTTTCCACACACATATCAACAAACTATGCAACTAAGGGCCAGCATCTCTCTTATGGGTGTCTGCTAAAACAACAAAGCAAAAGGGCTCACAAGATTAGTAATGGCATGAAGAATCTTTTTTCCTCTGGATATGATGACAAAAAACTGTTACTCTCTGTCATCTGTTTGGCTCTTTGTACTCAGTAAACTGATGGGTCTGCCTGATGACTTGTGGGCAGCTGCCCTCACCACGCAGCTGGCACTCCCTGACAAGCATTCAGTAAGGCCAAGTTTTGTATGGCTGGAGATGTGCAGTGCTATCCTTATCCTTAAATCCATCCCCTTGTGGCTGTGATTGATGTAATTTGGCTGTCAGAGCTGTGGAGGCAGCTTGCAGTGCTACTGTCCATGCTATACTTGTCTCTGCTTTAATGGAATGGTTCAATTTCCATGGCTGTATTAGCCTGGCTTCTTTCTCAGGCACAATACAATTCCTTGAACATGACACATGTGCACTTTTACTTAATTACCAAAACAGCATTTCTCAAATAAATAAAAAACTCCAATACTAACTGACTTCTCATATAGAGTGTGATTTGATGCAGTGGGCAGGCAGTTAGTAATTAGTTACAAAAGTCAAAGGGCTTATTTTTTTCTTCATTTTCCTTAGAATCTGAAATCTACCAAAGCTCCCTACTTCTCTAAATCTTTGGGACATAATTTAGTGTCATGCAAAGATGCCTATACTTACCATTTCAGCAAGATGCTTCTCAAAAGAATTAATGAACTTGGATGGAGAAGTAATTAAGGCATTTCTGCTAGTTTACTGGCTGACAGGTTAGTTTGGGTGTCTCTGCATTACACTATGTGGCACAGACAGAGCATGGTACATCTAAAGAACTACTCTTTGTCAAGCCAGATTTTTAGTCCTCTTGTAGTTTAGCTTTGATGTTCTACTGCCAAGGGCTCTGGGTTACTCAGTGTATGATATTCTGCTTGAACTTTGAAAGCCTGAATATTTAGGTCTTGCTTTCAACTCTGGCATGAGGTTGTTGCCTGTGACCAATCACATATGGAATAAAAAGAAGCTGCAGAGACACCCTTTTATTTCATGTGTTGAATATGTCTGGCCCTCCTGCCCTTGTAAGCTTTTATTTCAGACACTTGCCTTGCATATGTGTAAGTAAATAGAGGTGAAAACTCTGAGCCATATCACTCCAAAATTATCCCAGCTCTCCTCCAAACCAGCCTGTGTACCATCTAGAACTCTTAGGAAACCCAGGGACAGTGCTGCATATAGTGCACACCACAGTTAAACCTGAACCATGCAGCAGAGGGACACTGGCAATAAATCTCACTTGTGATATTAGGAAGGGAACTTTCCTGAAAACAGGCAGTGTGCTTTCAAGAAATATTTCTTAGGGTTTTGAAGTAGGGACTTGACTGTCCCATTTAGGTACCCCGGCCTACTAATTATTGTGGAAATTGTTTTATTATAAATCAAAATGTTCATTCTCGACTGGAAAAAGTTCAGTCTTTTCCAATGAAATGTCTTACGAGAAGTTACAATTTCTTGAAACAAAGAAAATGAAAAAAAAACCCCAAACTTTGTAGCAATATTGGTGAAAAATGCTACTCTGTGAAAGCTACTGTTAATAAGATGTGAAATCAATACTAGTTAAGCTCATGGACATTTAACATCCATTTGACAGTTTTTACATCCTTGGTAGTTTCTAGTCCTATAGTCAGAATATTGCCCCATACTACACAGCTATAGCCTAATATATACCTATACATTCTCTCTGAAGTTTTAGGTGGATTTCTTTTTGTTCACAGAAATCCTCAAAATGTACATTTTGGTAGAATTGAAAGCTGTCAAACTGCTCTGTGTGCCTGATGTAGGTGAAGTGAATCTGTGCCATGGTATATTAGGCTTGTGAGCTCTTTTTTAAAATGGAAGCTGTTCTGTAAATGTTTTAGGCACAACTAGAATATATTGGGAGAGAAATCCCAATGGAAATAAATGCAGAGTGTGATTGGCTCATGCAGGCTCTCCAAGGTGCTGCCTACCAAAGACATATATAAAGAGCTCAGTCAGCTTTAAAGGTAGGTGAAATAAGCATCTGCTTATCCTAGCAAGATGATACAGCTTGCAAAGACATAAAAAAAGGAAATTTGCCCTGGTGGCTCCTTTGCTATTTGTTGGCAAGGAATATTTGCTGCTAAAATTTTCAAAATGTTGAAGCTGATCTTTCTAACCCTTTACAGAGACTTGGGAGGCTAATAGGGGAGGGAATGAGAAAACTCTCAGAAATTAGTCTTCTTAGCAGCACCTATTTCATCTTGGATTTGTAGTGTGTGTATAAATAGGAGGAGAGTGGGCTTAAACAGCTGAACAGAAGTTTATCCATGGCTTGTTAATTTTACCAAACTAACAAGATACGGATGAAAGGTGCCCAATGGAAACAGGATTTGTTGCAGGGATACAAAGAAATTGCATGTAAGGAGAGTAGAGCCTTCCCCTCTGTATTTGTTTGATACAAAATAAGTAAAACCAGGACTTAATTTAATTTAATTTACCTACCGTATCTTCTGCATATCTCAGGACTAGTATTTTCCTTAGGTAGGAGTGGACAGTGAAGTGGAAATGTAACTGTAGAATCTAAAATGCTGGCTGCCAGGTGTCGTGAGAGTGCAATTCTATTGAGCAGTTTTTGACATGGTCTTAGTTAAGAGTTTGGAAGAAAGCCATTTTTGAGCTAGTATAATAGCTGTGTGAAGTGGAAAGTAAATTTAATGCAGAAGCTAAGTCATTGCTTTGGCCAAGGAAATGAGATGTGAATTCAAAAAAGATCCTTCAGCCAGCTGAAGTTCGTGGCTGTTTTTTAAGCAAGTGTCTGTACACATATGCTGTGGTTGTATTTAAATAGATCCATAAATTTTTAAATATGACATTGTTTGGGAAACTTTATCTGCCTTCTTTGGCTTATAAAAGGCTGAGCAAGTGCTTAGGTGTTCAGAATAGTTAATCACCTCTTCTTGTTTACCATGGTCTATGGTTTGTTATGCCCCAGACTTTTCCCATCCCCTTGAGGTTGGATCTTACTTTATTCATTCTTAAAATGTGGCCGTATTTCCAATTAATAGTTTTGACTGATACTTGAAGTGCTTCAAAGGAGGTATGAAGACGGAAGGGATCAGAGAAGTGCAAACTGTTATTGCTATTATACTTCAGCTAAAACCAAAATTTGCTCTCTCTAGGAACAAAATCTGTCAAAGTTAATATTTATTGTAGTGGACTATCAGCAATTTATTCTAAACTCATGCAATGGAAATGTTCAGGTGTTGAAGACTGCAGAATTTAGCATTTATAAATCTTTGCTTTTTAAAGGAACCAACAGATTCATCATCCATTCATCATAGTTTTTGGATGATGTACAGAACTTCCCTTTCCATCTGACAGTGAAGATTATCCCTTCCTCTGCTTTTATTTTTCCCCTTCAGAGCAGCAAAATTGCTAAGTAATCCTGAAGACAGGAGCTATATTTATAGGCCCCCCAGTTTGCTCAGTGAGAGAAACATTAATGCAAATCAGTTTATGCCTTTTAAAGAATGCTGCAGTCATGTGATCCCTTCCTAAGTCATGAAAGATAAGGTTTGTCAAATTTGGAAGCTCTTGGTAAAGGTATATCCTATTAAACAAAAACCTTTGCTGTTATGAAATGAGAAATACAATTAGGAAAAAAATTGATGTATTTCTTTAGGTAAAAAACTGTGTATTTTGGGGGATTTAATAAAAACCTGTTAGACTATCCCCAACTCCTGACAACCACATCATTTGTGTAAAAGCTATGCCGCTATTTGTTAACATGGTTGCTATGGCAACTGAAAACCTTCATGTCTTCAAGGTAAAATCAGAAGTGCAGTGAGTGTGGAAATGCAAGAAGTGACTTTACACACACACAAATGCATGCTCTGTCTCTTGTTGCTCATTTCACAATAGAAAAGGACTAAAGCTTTTCTCTTTTCTATTTCATTCTGGTGCTGGGAAGGGCCATTGGGAGTTCTGAGTGGTAAAATGTGAAATCCACTGAGGGACTGAGACACTACTACCTGCTGGGCTGCCAGTGATTTCAACAGATGGTATCCAGGTCTCAAAAGAGTCTAATTGGCTTATCATGGGCAATGCACGTGTAACAAGGGCTTAGATAAAGCCAGCAAATACACGTTAACTTGATGACTTGATTTTGTACCTGTGCTTTTAAAGTAAAATATAGCTAAGACAGTACAAATGCATTTGAAACAGCTGGATTCGAGCCTCTTGGAGCCTGCAGTCCTTTACAGGAGTTGTGCTACAAATTACTAAAAACACCTATGATCTATGATGGATATTGCAGGCTGGCACAACCTGTGTGTTTGCATGGGAAACTCTGTGCTGTCCCTGCTCTAGGACTTGTGAGCGAAGATCAGCTAATGTGTCTAAAGCATTGTCATGATCTGCACAATATCCATGGAATCTATATGCTCTACTTTAGGGAAAGGCATGGAATTCAGAAAACTGTAATTTTGTCTGAGGTAGTATAGCTTAGTTAATGAGCTATATCTATCAGTTTTAATGAGCACAAGGATTTTCCCGTTAGTCCTTTGCTGTTGGTAGGATTTTCTGAGCTTTTAAGTTTTATTTTAAGGCTGCTATTTGAGTACCCAGTGATAAGAAAAATAGTCACAGAAATAACTTTCCATTTGTGTGGTTTGCAGTCATCGGGTTTTCAAAAATCTCCATTGTCTGGTTTGAAACTGTTTGGTTTCTACTTCAGGCGCTCCATAATGTGTGTGTCCTCAGTGGTCAACCTAACTTAAAACCAATAAAACCCCCCAAAAAAACCCCCCAAACCCTCCCACCTGTTAGAGAAGCTAATTCTTTGTCTCTGACACATAATATGCCGTCTAGGAAAAAGTAGCAAACATTAAAGCACAAACAAAAATACCTGCCCAAAACTCTTGCAAACTCAAGAGGATAAAAGCCTGGTCTAGAAAGAATCTATGGGCTTGTACAGACCATACAGGAGAAATTACTCTGAAACTGGAATTAAGAGAATTTATTAATTGTAAAGTTTTTGTAGGATTTGAAGCACAGACACCTTCAAATAAGTCTGGGAACAAAGATGACATCAGATGGAAAAAGGAAATCCCCCTCTGGAGAATGACTTCCAGAGATTCACTGGATTCATGTAGTTACTGTTCTCATACTGTGAGCAGGAGCACAGAAGCTGCTTTTGTTGATTTACACAATGAGATTATAGACGAGTGTAGATTATAGCAAGGGGGGAGCAGACCAGGAACCCATGCAGTATTATTTGTTGACCACGATGCTGAAACAGAATTTCCTACAAATCCTTATTCAGTTCCACAGTTCCTTGAAGGATTAGGCACAGGTTCACACATATTTTGCAATATTTGCCGGCTGCTTGTGAGATAGAGTTGTTTGTAACATTCCACAACCTAGTCATAGGTGTATATGACAAGTGATATTCTGCTTTTTGTCATTCTCAGATTTTGTGCTACAGTTTCCAAGTTGTTTTCAAATTTGAAATTTGTTTTTGTAGTTGCTCTCATGTTAGAAAGTTACAAAAATAGGAGTATGAATTAATTAGTGGCACTGTTCTTAAATTGCTTTTTGTATGAAACCTTGAGGTTTGCAGTTAAACACTTGTGTAGGTCCATTCTTCTGGAAAGAAACAGATATGCCAGAAGGTTTCTCTGAACTACTGATCTATATGGAGAGCAAGCAGTCTATAGAAGCCAATAAAGTGGCACCCCATGTCTCCAAATTAGCAAGCAACTAGAGTTTGATTAAAACTGCTATTGGATTCAGTAAGTTAGAGGGTTCTTACCTAGCACTATCTATAAAATTAATCAGCCACAAAATACCCCATGCAGATTGGCAAGCTCTTCATCCAAGAAGTTTTAGAAAATAAGCACAACTGGCACTTCAGATCCCCAGCATGTATGAGAACAGTATGCTTCACAGCAGTTTGTGACAAACCAGCGTGCATTTTAGCACTTCATCACTCATTGAGGCTGTCACACGTGCAATAAATGCACATATATGTCATGCTATTCCTGGCATGCTGCTCCATTGCATGGATTGGTTATGGTATCCATGGTCACTGGCTGTCCCTTCCCTAAGTAGCTGCTTGTTCCTGGTTTCACATATGCTATTTGGAGCACAGCAGGGGATAAGCCTGCACAGGGAAGTTTGCTGTGAAATCTTAAAGGCATCAGCATTGCAAGTAGCCATTATATTGCCCCTGGAGAACGCTAAGGGAAATAATGTGATTATTCATTTGGATCTGAAGCTGTATGATAAAACCTCAAAAGCTATGGCAGCACAGGCTAGAGGAGTTCCTCTGTAACTCAGCATTCCAGTAGAGGCCTGGCTGGGAATTCAGTTCCTAGTCAGTGATCATATGAAAAGAAGGTATGTGTTTCTCTAGCTGCAAAAAGACAGATCTCTTCAAAGCACTGTTTGGTATCTAATTAGTGCTTCTCACACAGGCATTCATTAACCTTCTTCTGATGTGCTGTACAAGCTCTGCAGAATAAGGGAGTCACACTCCTCGCAATTTACAGTTCCAGCTAAACAGTCTTTACAATAGTATTAAGAATGTCCATCCCAGGTTGATCCAGGCCAGTAGCCCAGGGTCTTATTTCCCAACCCGTTATTTATTAACCATGAACTAGTATCGATGTTAGATGGCTGAGAGATGGTAATTTATAGACTTTTATAGTGGGTAGGCCTTTCTTTTGCCATACTGTGATGCTGGAGGAATTGGACAATTTTTTTGTCCAGGTCTTTGATAGGTTCAGGTTAGATATTTTGTTCTGAGCTTCTGGAGTAATTGTGTCTGCAAACTAATGAGATCCTACATTTCACTAGTTAGCCTATTCCCCAGGTACAGAGGGAAATTCTATGCCAGAGTTGTCAAGGTCTGGTTTATAACTTTGGCAGTTTCCAATATCCTTACACATATGGCAATCCAAAAAATGTCTGTCCTGGACTGTTTTGCAGTAGATGCTCCTCGACATAATTCTGGATTTCTGCATTTGCTGGCTGCAGTCAGCAGGATCCCCCTGAGTCAGTCTGTGCACAGCCCTCTGGAGAGGGATTCACAGGGGACGTGACCTCAGTGGGACTGAACAGTGGGGTGGGTAGGAATACGACTTTCTGCAGATCAGAATGATATTTACTGTAGGTCAAACCAGTTTATAATAAAATATTTTGGAATAGTCCTACAATACTGGTAAGGTAGAAGTGGGCATTGTTTTTTGCATTGCCTTCTTTCTGATTGCTTGAGTCTAGATGTTTTGCTCAGGTGATCCTGTAGTACAAGGTCAGTCCGTTCATTACTAGAAAGCAGCATTTCTTTCTCCCCAGAGTTTAATTTCTAAGCCTCAGAGCTGCTGCATTGTAAGACAATAGACGGTTAGAATCGATTTTAGAAAGTTATTGTTCAAGATCATTGCTCAGTATATTCCAAGGTTGCTACTTCATGCTTTTTTATAATTACAATCTCCACTTCACCAACTTATTTGTAATGTTTGGGCGATTTGAACTGAGGTATGTAATAGTTTCATGTGTTGTTCTTTTTTCTATTTTTAGTTTCACAGCCCCCTGTGCCCCCAACAAAAGAAATTTCATCAGACAATTTAATTGAGAAATCAATTATAATAAATAAATCTTGTACTGAATGTTGTGTAGTATAGAGTGTAATCATTTGTCTAAATAGTGCTGCGCATTTCAACTTGAAACAATTTGTCCCTCATAGTTAATTTATAAGTTTTGGTTGTGTCCAGGCTTCAGACGAGTTTTAGCAGTGTTGGGAAGAGGAAGGAAGTAACCACTGTGCAAGTTTGTGGCCTGTACTTGGTGACTTCCAGCAAGATACATCGTTATCCTCAAGAACTTGTGATTAAAAATTACTCCTCCTCTTTTCAGTTCGGTCAGCAGAACGCTGAATCTAATTTTATACCAGTGCTGACCTAATTTTAGGAAACTGTGTTCCTGTGGGTCCTGTGTTACTCCCTAGCCTATTTTCTGTGAGCCCCTCTTACAGGGGAATATGAGGCTTGTCTTGGAGTCTTAAAAACTTGACCAAAGGCAACACTTAGAGCTATTTTCATGTAGGAACTTGCTGCTTGCATCAGCTGTACCCTGCTGTAACCTTTCTTTTAAGGCTTTCTTTAGGTAGCAGTTATTCTGATTTACTGCTGCTTGTGGACACAGTAAAAGACGGAGCACAAAGGGAAGTCAAATTATCTGAATTCCTTTCAACTCAATGATGCTTATTTCAAACGCTAGTATTCAAGTCTTATTGATATGGCTCATTATGATGTGAAAGCTTAGGCCTATAAATAATAAATTAAATATATCATAGCTTACCAAACAAATAGTTTCTAGGAGAAGAGCAAGTGATTCCACTCACTTAGATATTTATTGCACTAGCATTTATACAATGCAGGGGGGAAGGCATTAGCTTGAACCACTTCTCTTGTTTTACAGACAATCCCTTCTTTTTTTTTAAAAAAGTGAGGACTCTTACAGAAATAGATGGCGAACAGAGTGAGCTAGAAGAAAGTGCTCCTTTCAGGGAAGCTAAGCACACTGTGCCTGCTTCCCTTTGACACAGCAAAATGCCATTGTTTGGTTATTGCTTACACACTTTTCCTGTTCCAGTGTACCTGAGTTGAATAGTATCTATTGTCTGTGATAAACTGTGAATAGGGGATGATGAGGTGGTGGTTTCCTGGAAAGGAGCAGAATTAATCCTCAGAATTCCCTATCCCTTATAAAAGGCCTTCTGACTATTTGAAGACTGACAATGTGAGCATTGTTAGAATTCATGTGGCTTGGAAAATAGCCCTGTCCATTTAAGCACATTTTTAGGCTGGAAGCTTTTACACCAGTTACAAATATATTGATTTTTAAAAAGGAATTATTGACCTTTAAAACCCTGGAGTCAGCCGCTGCCTGGCCTATTGGAGACATTTGGTTATTTATATTCACAGAGGCCTAGGTAAGAGCTGGCAGTTTGGAGTCAGATCCTGGGCAGTGATCAGAACTGAGGGGTGGGTGATGAAAGCACAGGATTTACATGACATAGAATTACCCAAGACTCACTACAGAAGGCTGAGATACCACTTACAGGACATCAGTCTATATTCCAGAGTGGGGACCTTAAACTTAATTTCCTTACTGCTTCTACCCTGTTTCTGGAACAATTCCCATACAATCTATGATTGGAAAAAGTTTATTCTTCTCTTCTGTGCCTGTCCCACTTCTGCTGTCATAACAGTAATAACATTTTAGCAGTATTAGGCTCTACTTTCTAAGCAGTTTAGCACTCACAGACATGTATGATTGTAGGTTTCTTAATGAGGGATATATGTATGTAACACTAATTTTCATATTTACCAGAAGATGACTAGGCTATTTCTGCTGTGCCTTGTATTTAATTTTTCACTTCAGAAAAGAAATTATTTCCTAAGTTCAGGCAGAGGAACAATTTTCTGGCTGTCAAAACATATCAAGAAGCATTATACGAATGGGATATTAGTCACTGTGAGTTAACAGTACAGATCTGAAGATAAAAACAGTGTTGTTATTTAGCGACTATACATTGATGATAGATTAATAATACATATTGGGTTGCTTTTCTGTTGATTTTTCTCCTGGTTTTCCTTACTCAAAATGCTCAGCTAGTATCAGAGATGTTTTCAGCCCCACCATGTTAACTGGCATAGAAAGTTTGGCTCTGGCAATCTAAGATGTTCCATGAAAAGAGGTTGTAATGATTTAGCATGGCTCTGAGTCACAACAGGTGAAAATCAAATCCTCACTTAGTTCTACAGCTTTCCACTTTTACACTAGTGAAATACTAGCACCCATATTTCTTCTCTTCAGTATTTCTTTCTTCAGCAGACTACAGTTCTGTACTACTTCAGTACATTTAAGGAGATGTTTGCACCATGTTCCTTGTATTTCAGTGGTTGTTCCTAGGTCTTTTCTTTTTTTTGTGCCTCACAAAAATCACTGTTCCACACCTCCACCATCTACAATAATCTGTTCCTTCTGGATGCAGTGTGGCTTCTGCCATCTTGACAATTTATGGGTACTGAACTGTCCAACAGAAGGATCAGAATTCATGATCCCTATCCTGCTGTCACAGAGAAAATCCATTTGTCCTGCAGTGCTTCAGAATGTGACTGACAGGATGGTGAAAGATGTTGAATTGATTTCTGTAGTGTGGAATAAGTGAATGCTAGAGTGGCGACCGTGTTTTGTCATGGTGTCTGGTCTCTAACAGCATCAGCCCCATCCCTACCCCCGCTCATCTCCAGCAGGCATTATCCCTGCTTCCATTGCCCGAGGACTGTGAGCTGAAGGGTCAGATATCTTGTCAGAAGGTTTGCACCTAAAGACATGTGTTCCAGTTCCTGCCCACAGTAATGGACCATAGGACGGCCCTAGCTTTTGGAGAGGGGACATCTGTTACATCACCTCAATGCTCTATTTGTAATGTTATTTTGTTCCATTTGTGTCCAGTTCTGGGCCCCTCACTACAAGAAGGACATGGAGCTGCTGGAGTGTGTCCAGAGAAGGGGAAGGGAGATGGTGAGGAGTCTGGAGCATGAGTCCTGTGAGGAGCAGCTGAGGGAGCTGGGGGTGTTTAGCTTGGAGAAAAGGAGGCTCAGTGGAGAGCTTATCAGTCTGTACAACTGCCTGAAAGGAGGGTGTAACTGGGGGGTCAGTCTGCCAGTCTGTTCTCCCAGACAACCAGTGGCAGGATGACAGGAAATGGCCTCAAGCTCTACACCAAGGCAACTTGGACATCAAGAAGAATTTCTTCACTGAAAGGGTGGTCAGGCATGGAAATGGGCTGCCCAGGGGAGCAGTGGAGTCACTATCCCTAGAAGTGTTCAAGAAAGGCCTGGATGTGTCACTCAGTGCCACGGTTTAGTTCACGAGGTGGTGTTCAGCCAAAGGTTGGACTTGATGGTCTTGGAGGTCTTTTCCAACCTTAACAATTCCGTGACTAGTATTTGTTTTCTTTTTCTTTTGTATCCATTTGTATATTAATCCTTATTTCTTTATTGATTCATCCCCAAATCTGCTATGCGTCAGAAACCTTGAGAGTAATGAGGGAGAAAATACCTTTTTCTTTTCTTTTTCCCTTTTCCTTCCCCTATTTCTTTCCTTCACTTTCCAGTGTGCTCTATTGCTCCCTTTTTGCCTCAGCTGTGTTCATTTTATTCATTGGAAGCAGCAATCCTGCAAACAAATTTTTCAGAGAGCTGTAGGGAGTGCTGAGGGAACTGATGATTTTCCTCTGTAAATCCTACTATAATGCTGCACAGAGTTGTCTCTCTTTGCCCTGTTTTTTCCTACTGTGTAGAAGCCATCCCTCCATTTTTTTTTTGATCCTTTATGTTATGTATGCATTTGGCTCCAGACAACTTTATACGTTCCCTTTGCAAGAAATTGCACAGAGAGCTAATGTTTATGTTTACCTATTGAGGGGCAGCACTGATAATCTTTTGATTAATGTTAAACCCAGCAGTTATGCCTCTTTCCCCGTTATGTTATCCAAGAAACAATGCTGAGGGAAAAGTACATTATTCAGGTAGGAAACTCCCAAAATTAGTAGTGTGATGCGGCTGCAATTTTCCCGAGACTTCTGAAATTATAAGTTTTGGCATTTTTTTATAGCAAGTGGTAGAAGCACCTGTCATCTCTTTTTAATTCTAGCTCAGGTCCTCTAATGAGTTTTCTTTTCTTTTTAAAGTTTCTCTTAGCTTTCTGTGAGAAATGCATTTTGAGATTAAATTGCTGTGTTTAGACAGGATGAATATGTTGCAAGGTAGGGGGCTTATGGTTAGCTGGCTTGAAGAGACAGGGATGGTGCCACTCTGTTGTGATCAGCAGCTGTAAGGTCTTGCACTTGCAGCTTGTATTATCATTTTTTGAGATCTGAAACTATTTTTATTATAATGAACTTACCCATATAAGATGCTAGGTTTGACACAGGTAAAATTGGATGAAGTGATGGAGTTGCTGTGGTATGCTGGAAGTCAGACTCATTCAGTGGTCCCAATTGACTTTAGTATTTATGGATCTTTCTCCTAGTTTTGATTTTTTTCTTTTTTTTTTTATCAAATATCAAACTTCATTGCAAGCACAAAAATCCAACTTAATTATTTTCAGCTCCTGAGGTTTCAAACCCATTAAACAGCAGAGAGTCTCAGTAATTGTTTTATTACTAAAACTGAAAGTGTAATAATACTACTGGCAACAGAGGACAGTGAGCAAAACAATGAGAGAAATGTAAAGGGTAAGTAGAATCATTAAAGCTGTTTCACACAAGATAAACACCAATGTCAGGTTAATATTTCAAACCACAGACAGCAGGTTTAATTAACTCTTTCTTTCATTTCCCTTGTGAAGAAACTAGTTGTAGCAATATTTGGCTTTCTTAGAAGTGCAAGGCTTTCCGTATTGCTTCCTTTCCTCTCAAATCCGTTACCAGCCTTAAAGAAGTTAACAACTGGAGCATAGTAGGTGCTTTCTGCAGTTCCTGGTAACACGGAGGTTGTCTATTTTAGTTCTGTCCTGGCCCAGTTCTGTTCTGTTTTGTTCTCCAAGAGCAGTAGATGGGATATGCACAGTCCCAGGTGGCTCCTGGCAGGGTATGGCATTGTTCTGCTGCACACACCCTGGTGGTGTCCCCAAGAAGGAAGCCTGAACTGTGTTCTGGCATGGCAGGGGCCTGTGTGTTTCATGACCTGAACTGTGTCCTGGAGTTTTATGGGATAATTTCTTGTTTACTATAGATTCAGCGTATTAGACATGACACAGTTGTGATTGTAAAGTTGTGAGGATGTGATTGTACGCAAGGCAGAGTTTATAGGTGTTTAGGAACTAAAGAAAGGCTGCTCAAATCTTCCATGTTCTTTTCTATTTATGTGAAAATGACTATTTAAATTTATTATTTTCCTAAAACCTTTCCTCAAAGATGACCAAATGTGATTTGTAAGGCTGTGGTTGCATTTCTGTTTTGAGGGTGTTTTTTGGCTTCTTTAGGATCTGGAACTTTTATGGTCTCATACATGAACATGTATGTGTATACAGCACACAGTTTCACAGGATTTTTGAGTGGTTTATCTTTTTGAGTTTCATGACAGAATTTGTAGTGTTTACAACTTAGGAAAAAACTCGAGTCTTTTCATTCTAGAAGTTGGAAAGAAGTCTTTAACAGAGAGTTATGTATCTCATTTTCTGTTTCCACCATACACTTTTTTTTTTGCTCTTGTACATCTTGATGCATTGGTCTTGTCCCATAAAGCTCCAGTATCTCTACAACACACAAAATCATTTGCTACATGATTTCAAGTACTGTGTGGCTCCAGGGTCCAAGCTTCCCTATAAAGCAACAATTTACTTGGCTTTCACTCTGGTTGCTTCACCGTGTGGATCATGGTATTGTCCCTGGTGTAACCTACAGATCACTTGGATGATGCATGTTTTGCTAAATGTTACCCAACATTGCTGGTGCCCTGAGGAATAAGAACATTTTTCTCAAACACACATCATTAATATGAAAAGGTTGGGAAAGACGCGAGGAGAAATGGGAAGGAAAAGCCATATAGACCTTGCTGAGTATAAATGAAAATTCATATCATGTCTAGCATCCATTTCAGATGTGTCAGTCAGGAGAACTATTCTAGAGAGTATACTCCTTCCTCTCAGAAGTGTTTCCCTTTGGACAGTTGTTAGTTTATTCACACAGATTGTCTTTAACACAGCGTTCCTAAACTAGCCAACAACTCAGTAATGAAATTGCCTCAAAACCTAAAGAGAATACACGTCTAGCATACTTAGCTTCCTCATGATTTTTGAGATTTGAATTACAATCAAAAGAACACAAACAAGCAAGCTGATATTGAGTGAGAAGACTTTTCACATGTTAATGAAATGAATGAGAAGAAAAAAAAGTATTTTCCTGTTGGTTCAGTTTTGAAAGATGTCAGTTTTCACAAATGGAAATTATTTGACAAATCTTGAATATGGGAAAAGCCACTTTGTGATGAACACAATATTGTTTTTATTTTGTTTGAGCAAGAAAGAACTAAAACAGTGTCTTGGAATCTGCATCATCTGTGTTTTATTTTAGAGAAAATACAGACCACTGTTTGGATTAAATAAATACAGAACTAATATAGGTTTTAATGGAAAAATAATTAGTCCTAACAAAATAATTAAACAGAAGCCTGAAATTCCTGATTTTATTTTAAAGAAGAATACGTTCAAACTAAGTTGTGACTGAAATTGGACATACTACCTTGTATTTATATTAGATTCTGACACTATTTCCATGCATACATACTGAGATACACTACACATTTGTTACATTACTCCTTTATGTTTCAGTTGGATGTACTCTTCACTGGTGTAGGTGGTCAAAGTTTTAAATTCTATTGGATTGAAAATGCTAGAAGAGTGTGGTAAAGTTTGTTGAAAAATGCAAGAATTGAAGGTGAAGAAAGCAACAGTTCTTATCCAACAAGTACACTCATCACTAACTTACAGTGTGTTTGAAAGATACCAGGAAAGAGTTTTTTACGCAGAAAGTGGTTGGGCAGTGGTCACAGCTCCAAGGCTAGCTGAGTTCAAGAGGTATTTGGACAACTCTTAGGCAGAGTGCGTCTCTTGGGGATGGTGCTTTGCAGGGTCAGGAGTTGAACTCAATCATCCTGATGGGTCCCTTCCAATTTAGCACATTCTACGATCTTATAATTCTAAGACTTCTTTACTCTAATTAAAGAAAACTGTTCTCCTCAAAAGGCAATGCCTAATCATGAGGGTTGGATGCCTGTTTTGCATCACTTTAACCTTACTTTAACCCCTATAAACATCCTCAGTCTTAGACTAAGATTAGATTTGGTCTTAATTGATGAGAACATGTTACAAGAAGGTCCTGGAAAGCAATATAGCAAGTGTGCAAAATGTCCCCTGTTCTAAAAATAGGGCCTGTGTAAATTCAACTTGAAATACCATCTTTATGATGATTAATAGAACTGTTTAAAACGTTATTTGTAGGTGCAGTTGGCTTACCTTATAACACAGTACTATGCAGTGGGGAGGAGATAGTCTTGACTCTGTTCAGGGTGCAGGGAATGCATCTACAGCTGCTGGAGCTACAGTGATATTAATAGAGAGCTATGAAAGTGGCTAAGTGTGTTTATCTCAAAGGAGATGAAACTTTGTCCATTTTTGCAGGCCTCTGTGCAGAATATGGTTTATCAAGTAGTTGGGACAGATTTGATACCTTCCTAGAGGTTGTTATCAAGAGCTTGTTCATTCCTGCCGTGTAAAACCCTGTTGATTTGTTTAATGCCCTTAATCTTTGGATGGAGCTTTATGTTCAAATGAAATATACAGAAATATCAGAGAAGTGAAGACCTTCTATTTAAGCTGATTTTTTGAGGCAAAGAACTTGGCTGAACATTTTTCTTTTCTAAAGGAAATCAGTTATAAGGTTGAATCCATTTAACTAACCACAGCAAGATGTCTGCCTCTCCTGAATTCAGTTTCTGGAGGTGAAATGCCAAGAGGGATGTGAAACTCAGAGCTGAAGGAATCCCTGGCCACCCATCAGAGCAGCTGCCTGACTTTACTTTTACCTGTTTTTTGGCTGGATTAATCTTGTAGGCTCAAGCAGAGCTCCAGAGTTGACCATGTGTCTGTCTTACAGATGTTTCCTCCCAATTCCAGTGTACCAGCTATGCAATCTTATTGCTCCCTGAACATGTTTCATTGATAGCAGATTCTCCATTTGGAGTAAAATAGGTAGGACAGTAGGTAGCATTGTGCTAATTTTCCTTGTGTTGTCCTCCCAGCTCACCAGTAAATGAATGACCCAAGAACCTGATCATAGAGAAATAACACTGGAAGTGTTTGTTTATTTTACTGAAAAATATTACGCCAGAAATGAAGCTTCACAGAAAGACCAGTGATAACGCCATGCCACTCATATAAGTCTTGCCACCTGGACCACAGCCAGACCATTTTTCTGTCAGTGATACTAAATGCCATACGTTTCTTTAATAATTCATGTTGCAACAAAAAACCCCTCACGTTAAAGCATGTGTTTCTGCTTTACAAACAGCTCCTTGCACGTGTGCTGACTTTGCAGCTGCTTCCTGCAGTCTTTGACTTCTGTAATTAGAACAACTGGCCAGCCCAGCTAATGATATTAAACTGACTGGTCTAGAATGTCATTTATCTCAAGGGTTTAATTTGCTGAGTACAGGGCAGCACAATACAAGGCTTGCATGTGTGATGGATGTAACTTGGGGTTTTTTTATCTCTTGTTGCTAAGTTACAATAAACTGTTATCGCAGTAAATTGTCTGCATTTAAATGGACTAAGATTCCACCTGAAAGGAGCCACCCAGATGAAAACTGATAATATACTGATGTCTCAGAAGAAAGGAAAATAACACAGAAAAGCCCAACTTGTGAACAGGATAATTTTGTATTCTAGACATTAGCCAGACAGGCTCAAAAATAGCTGCTCAGACCCCAGAGACTATGACATGTGCTTTACTAGCAAGTGACTAAGAGTTGGTGTACAATAAATAGGTACTAATTTAAAAATAAGTTGCATGAATATTATCAACTGTTAAAAGAATCACAATGATCTGTTTTCTGAATTGTACTTTAGAATTACTTTCCCTGGAAATAACCTGATACCCTTGCAGTCAGGCACCATATCTAAATGCTAACAAAAAGAAGTAAGTAAAAAAAAAGTCTCTGCACTTGTCGAAATTACTAGGAATAATCTTAAAGCATAGTGTTGGTAAATGCTTTCCACTTTTACAACCCAAAAATTGTACCATATTCTGATGGAAAATGATGTAGAATCCATGCTGACACATCAAGATGTTGTCCTACCTCTTCCTGAAGCTCTGTATTAAATTCCTGAAAATTCTCTGAAAGAGGAACCTTTTTTCCCCTAACCTATTTTAAAGAGTGCATGGAGGGGGCAGTAGCTACAGGGAGTGTTTATTGGTGCCATGTTTGAGTTCATTCCAAAAATATTGGTGCTGGGTCAACAGACTGTGGGTCTTGGTGGCTACTAGGAAGCTGAGTGGTGTTTTTTTGTTAATTGCTGATACCTGTTTGGTCACCTCCATGGGTGTGATTAATGTGGTACCTGTCATCTTCCTTGAGCAGAGAGTCCTTTTCACGGCAGTAATGTCAGGGCAGTTTTTTGTGGGTTTAAAAGTCCACCCTTAATAAACCTATTGCCAGTACTCAGAAGGTCCGGACAAATAGAGCGTGTAGGATATTGCAGAAAAATAACGTATAAGAAACCCAGATAAATTCAGTTACAATTGGGATACTTTCCACACTACAGCAAACCTGTAAACCAAACCAAATGTCTTCCACTGCAGTTACACCATTAAAGATCCAAAGGTAAGATCGTGGAATTCTGCAATGTGCACCAGCTGGTTTGATACTCTGTTTATAGATCTAGAAAAGCATGATGCTGGGTTAATTTTGAAGGTGTCACCCTCTGAAGAAAGCCATTTGGTAAAAAGCATTGGATTGACAGAAATGAAGCTGTAGACATTCAGTGAAAGATTTCCATTAAAATCACAACTAAAAACTGTCAATCAGCCCCAGAAGAAACCTGCTTAGATAACTCTGCTAGAAATACTGTACCTCCTCAGAAAATGGAAGAATATTTTGCTAGGATTTCAGAATGGGGAGAAACAGCTTTTCCTTTTACTTTAAATTGCTGTGCCAGAGACATTTACTGTCCTTGCAAAAACCCTCCTGCAACACTGAATTTTTGATTCACAGCAGAAAAAGCAGAGAGGAATGCAGACAGAATATATAGTGCAGCACTGCCTGTGCTTCAGCAGACTTGTTCTGGTGCTTTCAGCAAGCACTACTTTTGAAAAGCCTGAAAATGGATCGTATCTATATGAGATCCCCTCAGAGAGAGAGGGAATGACAGGGAAGCGTTTCCGCGGACTGTGGAATTTCAACTCATTAAAGTGATGAAACAACTGCTGTGGGAATGAATCCACACGGAGTCCATGACAGACGCCTGGTACGCTCCATTCCCAGCAGCACAGCACAAAAGCCTCATCATTTAGCAATACTGAGAAGCTTCTTGTATCCACGGGAGCAGGTGGTAGTGCAGCCACAAAAGTTGCATTAAGGGGAGAAAATGCAGTCACTAGGTTATATTTTGACCTGCCGTCTCTCCCTGCGGGGGTAGCTGGGTGGTACACACAGGGTTAACACCAGAAAGACACACCGATGGCATGTAACGCCAGGTGTTCAGACACCCACCGAATTACTGCCGGTGCCAGCTTTTGTACACAGCTTGGCACCCTCGAAGTGTTGGGTGGCTGTAGGGTAAAAAAGACACTTAAATCTCTTACCTTGGTCTAGTCCAGTGTAGCTTTTTGGTTGTTCTCCGTCCACTATCAGAAAAAGAGAAATTAATGCCAGATTCCAGTGAGTCATCCTAAATGACAGAGTAGGCTCACTCCTCGCACCGGCTGCTGGCTGCCTCTGCTGTGTGACAGCTGCCGGCTGGCTGGGGAACAAGCGTGTCCCATTCTGCAGCCTGCGGCAGGGGGAGAGGGGGAAGGCAGCGCCGGCGAGAGGAGCTGGGAGAGAGAGCCGGAGAGAAGGACCAAAAGAGAGAGAGGAGAGGAGAGAGGCAGGAATATACCATGTGGCTGTGTGCTCCCTTTCCCCGCCTGGTGCTCAGTCTCGCAATGCGCTGCCGAAAAGTTACTTTTTAATATGTGATGTACTCTCCGATTCTAGAGCCTCCCTGCTCCTGTCTTCTCTTTAGTCTGTACTGGGGGAACTTCTCGGCATTTCGGCAATTCCATTATCATCTCTCTCCTTTGGAGGCTGGCATGGAGGCTCTATGCAGAATATGTTCAGTAAAGGACATCTCTCTGTGGCTGTGTGAAAAGCAGCACTTGGCTCCTTGCAGCAATTTCATAGGCTGTTTATCTGGGAGTGGGAAACCAAGGGCGAGGGTGGTAATTCTGGGATCAGAGGGGGAAAAAAAAATAGGGAAAGATGTTGGGAGCCCCAAAATTTTATACAAGTTAAGGAAAGAAACATTTCTTCATTACTCCTAACTGAACGAGGCTGGGATAATTTCTGAGTCTCTGGTTTATCATCGCAGGACGTGTCTCTGCAGATCAGAAATTGGTGCTAGAGACAGAACCCATCCTGGGGATTCCCAAAATAATTTTCAAGAGGAAAAAGGAAGCTGTTGGAGTGGGTAACATTGCACTAAATGGCAAAGATTTCTCTGGGCAAACACTACTAATTTCTAATCACCTTAAGTCTCCAAAGTATGATTTAATCATTTCATTACACTCACACCCCTTGTATGCATAAGTTTGTTTACACAAATATTTTCTTAGGAAACTAATAGAGGACAGCTTCAGAGAAGCTGTAAATACTTCAGTGTCACCAGGAAAATGGAAGAAATGTTTAGGTTCTCACTGTTTGCTAACTAGTTTGCTAAATCTGGAAGGCTTTTGTGGGCTTTTGAATGGCCTTTATTACATTATTTGTAGTACTACCTCTGTGTCAAGCTATGCTCCAATGCTCTGAATATTTATCAAATTTATCTGTGCCTAAAAGGGGTGGTAGTGTTTCATATTTTATATTCCCGCAATATGACTGTGTGTGGATGATCTTAATCCTGAATAATTGGCACAAAATTCCCAAAGAAAACTAGGAAAAGAATTACAGCAAAAGGTGAAAGAGCTATGATAGGTATATATTCTTGGTTAGAAAACTGAATGTAGGCTAATTTCACAACCCCTCCAAATAATTGCACCAGTTAAATATCCATTAGGTGTTCTGCCTGTGTTTCCCTCTGCAGAGTACAAAATGATTGGGTTTTTTATTCTGGTCTTATTGGATAAGGATAGTCCTGTGAGAATGAGATATGAGTTCTTCAGATCTATTTTTAACATTTGATTTAATTATATATATAATTCTGACTGTGCCAAAGGTACTAGGGATTTACTGGACTCTAATTCATAATGAAGCAGAACAGCAGCCCATATCCAAGAGCTTAGGAAAGGTTTCCTTAAGCTGATTGCAGGCAAAATCATACTTTGGGGTTCTTTTCCCCCTGAAAATTTGAACCAACTCAGCAACCTTTTTTTAACCCCATTAATTTCCACATCTAACACTGCATGATGGCATGAATTGTAAATACCTGTGAGCCATGTGCTACTGTAAAGAGATTTCTCCTTCAGCCTGTGAGTGAACATGAAGTATATCCACAAGAGTGTTTAATCTCAACTCTCTGCAGACTTAAATTCATCAGGAGAAGTAATCTTTGGTACCACTGGGTAGTGACCATGGAGAAGTGCATCATTACAGATAATCAGCTGTGTTTAAGATGTCTATCCAGGGTTCATTCAGGTCTCTTAGAAGTCAGCCAGAATTGTAAGTGAATTCAAGGTGTAATAGACCTCAAGCGGAAAACGGTTGGGTAGGAGAAAAAAAAGATTTTGTGCCATGCAGAACACCTGCTGTAACAAAAACTGTGCTTCGGACACTCTATGTGGTACTGGAATTGTCCCTTAGAATCCTGTGCCACTGAAAATATTCAGTGGGGAGAGACAATGCAGGGACAGGTATCAATGACAGAGAATAAAACCAAATTCTTAAACACATTTCTCTGAGGTGACAGATGGCAGTGGCTGAAGCTGGGTGTCCTCCACAGCAGGATAGCAGTGACTAGTGCAACGAAAGTGACTGTGACTGACATCCAGAGACCCACAGACTTGAGAGCTCATTTTTTAGCACAGTTCTTTCTACCTTTCACGTTGATGGAAACGCCACTAAATCACCAACTCATATTCATACCAATAAGGCATTCATATAAAAGTGAACATGAAAACATTTTAAAAATAGGAAGGACTCCCTTGAAATTCTTCTTTCTATAGCCTTGTCTTTTAAATTCCTGAGGCCATACTTTATTAGTTCTTTGCAAAGTCCATTCTCCATTGAAATGTGACCCAGTGCAAGAGGTTAGGGAAGAACAGATGCAGTTTGGCTGGGAGGGTTGCTGCTCTTTTTTGTCAATGACTGTTTCGGTCTGAGTAAATATGGAGTAAATTCCAATTCCAATTACACTTGTATAGCTACATATTACAAAAACTGAATGAGGAAAACTCTCTCAGATGTCTATTTATTTGGTTACCCATGGTTGGGTTTTTTTTGTCGAAGCTCTAGCTGATGACAGGAATGTTATTTTCTGGAGAGGTTGATTGATAACTTTCTTCAGACCCGATAGTGAGGATTTGCACATGCTAGAGTAGTCCTCAGGTTATTTATTGCCAAAATAATTGTGAGTCTTTGCTGCAGAGATAATGAGCGGGTCAAGAATCAAACTCTAAGTCAGAAATTGACAGTGTTGCATACAAAAACTCATAGTGCAACTGCACTTGTCTGTAGCTTCCATAAAGCCCAGGCTGCCTGAGGAACCTGTGACATCTGTACCATCACAATATTCGAAACCATCTCAGACAAACACAAGAACACAAGAGGGCATCCAGAAAAAAAAAAAGTATTTTTACTTGGATTATGGCTTGCTGTGATTTTCTTTTTTTTCCCATGTGCTAAATAGTCAATGAATATACAAATGAAATGAGCTCAGAGCTGGTCCTTTTCCTTGAACTATCATTGAATGCAACAAAATGGACTTGATGATCTCAAAGGTCTTTTCCAACCTAGCTAATTGTGTGATTCTGTGAAAATCACTTCATTGCAGAATCATACTTTGGACTGGTTAGTTTTGTCTGTTGAGTGGCTGGGCACCTTCCAAGAAATGACCAAAGTCTCTGGAAAGCAGTGATTTTCCTGAGCTCTTCTGAAGCAATGTAACCCATGTACTTATTTCTTACCCTTGCATATCCAAGTCATTACTCATTCTGAATTTTGTCCCTTCACACCTCTTTGTCCTTTGTTGCAAATAAAGAGAGAACAAAGCATTTTTTCATTACTATTTTGCCTTTTTCTTCTATAGACATATGCTTTTTTGTTTAGTCACTGTTAAGACTCCACACAACTCAAAATTTTGCACTTCAATTTAGGTGCTGAAAATTTTGTTCTTTTAAACTCCAGTAACAAATTCCAAGCATTAGACCTGCTATATCTTCTCTCTCAAGCATTATTTTGAGGTTAAAGTAATGGAATTTGAGTTCTGGAAAGTAAAATAGAGTTGAGAAAAACTTTACCCTTGACTGTTAAGGGCAAACCCACTCCAGTGGTGATCTGCTGTGTACAGAAATCATTAACTTAAAAAGTACAATTCCAGAATGCAAAACCACTGCAAAAGTCATATCTTTTCTTTCTTCGGTTTGCAGCCCAAAATATTACATTTGATTTTAGAAATGTATTTATATTCAAGAATCTGAACTCACTGTAATACCGGTGGGTTTTCTTTCAATGGCAGTTATGATGTCCATATGTCTATAAATATGAAAAATGATGTTTTCAAAACCAATTAAATAAATGATATGAATGATTACTTTGGCTGAAAGGGTGGCTGCACACAGCTGCCATTAGTTGTGTGTCGGTATTTGTTTTTCTGTTTACTTTTTAAATGTGAAGAATTGCATGGAGGCAGAACACAAGACCATGTTAAAAAAGAAAGGCCTTTTTGTCTGTAGATAAATAAGCAGTAATATTAATTGGGGAGAATGTTTTATGACTGCTGATGCTGGTGGAAAAGCTGAAAATTGTACTATTTTTTCCAATTCCATTTTGTGAAAAGATGAAGATTTTTTAAAATTGCCGTTAGAGAAAAGGCACAGAATTGGATTCATTTCATTCCTATACAACAATGCAGCTCAACCTATGTTTTTTTGGGTTTTCCCTGCACTCTCTGGATGCTGGAATGGTATGGATTTCTGAGTTGCTGTCATCATCCTATTGCAGTAGTTTAGTATTTTTATTATTAGGAAGTTTGGGGTTGGTTGTTTTCTTTCCCTGATGTCTAACGCAATGCCTCATCAAAATAGTCCTGACAAAACATGTTGGTCATCTCTGTCCTCATCATGGATAAGGAGAGCTGATTAATTCTTTTCTGTTCCTGAGGCAGCTTTTTAAGCAATTGTTGTGTCTGCCCACATCTCAGCTTATGAGGTGGGCAACCCATCTCCAAAAACATTTGGCTCTCACTCTGCTCTCACATGAGAGGATACTTTAGAAAACAGAGGGATGCTCCCTCCCACAGAGTATTCAAGTGAACTTAATTCTGCAGTGCTGTACCAATGACTCAATATCCCTGAGCATCAAGGAGATGATCTCAGGTTTCTGAAGCAATAGCCTTGACACATAATTTTCACTACCTGACTGTACAAGGATGCTGAGCCCTTGAAAACAGATTTTATAAAATGTTTTTAGTACTGTAGCTGAGTTCAGTTGCAGTTTCCATTGTGAAACAGTATTTTGGTGTCTGAAGAATTGCTGAAAAAAGGATCCCTTTGCTTTGGTCATTTTTAAGGACTTGAGCCTTAATTTTATTTTTTCTTTCTCTATTAAATTGGGACAAAAAATATTTTGGGCATTGGTGCTTTTAGAAGATTTTTGTGGTTTAATTAATATGTAGTTATAAAACCGAAAGTGCCAACTTTCACCTGGAATTGAGAAAGATGCAAATCTCTAAGGCTGAAAATTCTTTAACAAAATATTTTTTATATTGAAAAATTAACAGTTCATTCAAATGCTAGGCTAACACTTCTTTCCTCCTCCTTCCTCACCAGAAACGTGTCCATTTTGAAAATAGTTGGAATGGTTCATCCAGATGAATGAAAATTTGCCTCAGCTGAATGATGGATTCATATGCAGCCAGTATTTGGAGTTAAGACTCTTCCTGGAAACCAAATTTAAATTTATGCCTTAAATTGAATGACAAAGGGTCCATCCCTGACTCAGAGGAGCTGGGAAGTCTGCCATGTCAGTTGATATTCCAGAATACTAAAAGGATTCATTTCAGATTGCCATGGAACCCAAATAAAATTTAAGTTTAAAATGACCCCAAAAGCCCAAGGAGTCTGCTGTCAGGGGAACACATAGTTCAATAAGGTGTCTTTATGTGGGTTAAAGGATAAATTGGATGTCTTTTCTCAACAGTACACTTTGGCTTTACTCTTATCAGAGGCTGCCATGAGTGATTTATCTGCTGTTTATTCAAAAGCAATGAAAGTGTCCTGTGGCAAGTGCACTCCTACTGACAAATACGCAGATGGATATTTGGGTAGTGCTAATTTCCAGAAACTTGAGGTAACTCAAACTGTGTGCCCAAAATGGGAAATGTTCCTCTAATTTCCTTTTTATGTAACAGTGATATACATGAGGACCTGTCTCTCAAAATCTTTGAGTTCTCCCTAAAACACTGTGGAAGCATCTCTCAATCCCAGACAAGCAGTTTTCACTTTGAATCTTTTTCGATTGATGCAGTGTGGGAAAAGATTCAGAAGGAATTAAAATTGCAAGGCTTTGTTCTGTTAATGAAATCAGTTCATTCCAGTCAGAGGAATATGATTATACATTAGAATAAGTTGGTCAGAGCCCTGAAATTCGGAGTGGTTGGTATCTGCTGTTAGCAAAACGTTTACATACCTTTACCCCGAAACAGTTTTTAGTAATGTGTTGTTTGGTATCTCTCTGACGAGTAACGCTTCGAGAACACGGCTTTCTTCACTGAGCTGGCTTTGGTTGCTGACAGAGTTGGTCCTTGGTGCCACGCCAGTTTGCTTTTGCAGGAGAAGGTATTAGCACAGAATTGCCAAGCACAGGGGCTATTTTGGGCTCTAGAGGTAATGAGAGGTTAAAAAGTGTGAAGTAGGGTTCCAGCTACCTGGTTTTGATAGCCCAGGCATCCCGAAAATTTAATTACATATTAACGGCTGCTTTCTGCGCTATTAATGTTGTGAAATGGCCTGTGAGGGAGACGCTCTCAATTAGCCCTTGCATTAACTTTTTGTCATTAATGTGTGTCAGTATTGATGTTTTTAATTGCATGAGACTTGAGGAGAGCTCGAGTAATCACACAGGGATGCCTGATTTGACTGAAGTCTGGCCTCTCAGGTCACAGCAACACAGAACAATTGGGTTTGGGTTAAAGAAAAAATAATCCAGAAATAGGGCAACCAGCAGAAAAAGATAATCTATTTTTAAACACTAGGAGTTGTTTAGAGCTTGCTGTTATTTCTCAATAAACCCATCTTTGTAATGATAGAGAAGCTTATCTGTGACTTTGTTTTAAAATCTTAGTAAAGTTCACATTGGTTTTGTCTGTCCTTAATTTATTTTCTGTTGACTCACTCTCTCTTTCTCCCCCTTCCTCCATTCCTCCCAGTGGCTCAGCCTTTTAAAGATTTCCTGCTTTCCTGTTGGATACATTAGGCATCATAGTGACAACATAGCCTAGTCACCATGGCATCAGGCTCGAGGGTTGTCCTTTCTAATGCAAGTAAAATTTAAGGGAAAATTTTTAGCGCCATATGATTCTGGTTTATCTACTTAAAATCTTCTGATTTTTGAACAGGAAGCACAGGACTGAGAAAGATCTGCTTGGAGCATGAGATATCTTAAAATTGGTCTCATGTATTCATTAAAGGAGTGATTTTTTTCAAGCTTACTGGATAGATGTATTGAAGTCACAGTGATACAAGGTTTTTCAGTTTTAGGGTAAAATATTATATTTCACCCTTTTAAATTATAGACGTACTCCTAAGTCCATCATCTGCTTTCCCATGAAGATTACATACTATTGAAGCTAGACTATGTAGTCTCAGTTTCTTAACATGTCCTTTGTTAAACAGAGTCTATGATTTTTTTTCTCTTTGTTTGTTGTGCTAGAGCAGGTTAGGTAATGTTTTTAGCAAACCTGGTTTATGCAGTTATAATTTAATATATTAGTTCCTTTGCAATCTGAGCCAGAGGTTATTCAGACCCGTTATCCTCATGCTGCTTTTCTAAGTTTTGCTTCCACATCAATGTGGATGTTTCCATTTCAGTGCACAGATGCTTCAGTTTCTGTTTCACCAGTCTTGTATGGAAAAAAGGCAAAGGTTTTATTTAACTTTTATTGGTCCTCTTCCAAACATGCGACTACTGATATTTTTTTCAGTATAATTTCCAGACTTTTACTAGCTTGACTTTCAACAACTATCTTTCTTACAGCAATTTAAAAAATACATGGTATTTTTCTCTACCTTTTTGATATCCAAAGTACACCATTGTTCCTTTTTTTCAGAACCAACTTGGTATTGCTCCACCTAATAATATTTTCCAGCCTATTTTCCTTTTCTCCAAAGCCAGTCTAACAAAAAAGTAAAGACATTTGTGAGCTTTAAAATATCTGTATTATCATTGTTAATTCCTTTCCCCCTCTCTTCCTCTCTTTCTTTTCTTCCCCACCTGAAAATTTATTCTTCTAGAACACAAATCTTGGGGGTTTTTTGCATCTCTAGTTATGATACAGATATCTAGGGGCTTATGTTCTGTCCTGATGATATGTAAAACTGTCTCAATTTTCCTCCAGAACCACCTCTATATAATCATTCCCTAAAGGGCTATTATAAAAATTGACTCTGTTTTATCCATACTGTGGTTTTACAATCAGAACTGCTGCCTCATTCTTAATACTTTTATAAATCAAATTATATTTGTAGTATTTTATATCATTTATTTCTCTGTATTGATATTTATGTGAAAATAATTTCATATTTTATTCATTGCAAATTCACCAGTTTGTTTCTAAGCTTGAATAAACTTGTATGTAAGGAGAAAACTTTCTTGCACATGCTGTTAAAATATCTTTCAAGAAAAATGGATTAATGGATTATCTAATTAGAATAGTTCACTTTCTCCTAGGTTTTATTTATATGGTAGTAAATCCTATCTGACACTAATAAACAGGAAAAAAACTTCCTCAGAAAAGTTCACCTGCAAACCCAAACTGAGCTGTGTTAACTGAAAAGCTGTGAGGTTTACAGAAGGTTATGTTTATGGAGTTATTAGCCAAACCAAAACCACTACTCAGCTATGTAAATGATGGGTCTGCTAGACTAGGTTTGTGTCAAAATTATAATATCACCTTTTATAAGGGAAAGCTCTATTCTCCCTTTTTTTTTCCCCTTGCATATGAACATGCACGAACACACGCAAATCTAATTCTGTATCAGAAAAATGCTCAGCCTAGAAAATCATGGTCAAGCTGATTAGAATTTGGTAGTTGAAAAAGAGTCTTTTAATGGAGAATTTGGATGAAAACTATTTTCTTTCTAATATTTTTTTCCTCTAAAATGTACTATAATAGTCAGTGACCCTATTAAAAATACGAATAACAGCAAAAGTTGATAATAGTTTATGCAATTAACTGGAAACCCAAGTGCAATACATCTATTTTTACTGTGAATTGTGAATTTTACTGTGAATCTTGTTGAAAGGTTTCATGCTTGACTGTTATATATTGGTCAGAAATGGTTTGTAGTATCAGGAATATAATTCTATATAATGACAGGAATGGAGAGAGGTGTAAAGAGGGCGACAGTTGGATTAATGATGACAGTTCTGAGTGTGCTGTTTCTTAGCCTTGCCCAATTATGACACTTGGATGCCATTTTCAATTTTCACAAATTTGAGCTAGAAGATATGGTCATGTGAATCTTTCCAACCTCATGAAGACCAGGCCTGTACATCTGTGAGACAAACCATGGCTGTTTCTTTCAGTTACCTAATTGAATGGTGAGGGATACTTAAGTGCAGCTGTATTCCTGCCATGCATATTTGGGTGCTAGGTAGAAGGATTTTCCCCTGGCTGCTGAGTAAGTTTGCATCTATTTTTTTCAATGTCGAAGCTGCGAACAATGTTTTAATAAGTAGGGTAAGATTTTAAAGTTTAAAAGTAAATTATCTGGGTAATTTCCCTAAAAGGAGAAATCTGAAGAGTATTCTCTGACCATGTGTTAATTTTGATATTAGCAGAACTCGAAAACTGAGCATCTATGTTTAGGATGTTGTTGATATAACTTTAAAAATGCATCTTTTCATTGGTATTGATATAGCAGCTAAAACTGAACAAAGCAATTATTAACTTTTCTCAGGTGTGGCATCCAGCATGTCTAATTCTGTCTTGTCTTTGTCCTTCATACACTGAGGTGATTATGCAAATAAAGATCAGAAAAATAAACTGTAAAAGTAAATGCTGATAACTTACCTAAACCTAGGTGTCTTAGAAGTTTAACCCAAAAATCTGGTTGCTATTTCTGCAATAACGTTGTATTTTCTTTCCAAAATAGTTCAGGTGGTGGAAAAAGAAATCATAATGTTATGGGGAGCTATTCTTACATCTAAGTCTTGCAGTGGAGGCATATATTTCCCATTTCCTCTTACTATTCTGGTCAGGAAGAAGCAAACACTAAAACTGAGTGACTTTGGACTTCCATCCAGCTTTGGGGACTACTTGAGGAGTCCTTCTGTCTGGCCAGCCTGGAGCTCTTTCTAGATCATGGAATGATAGAATCATAGAATATTTTGGGTTGGAAGGGACCTTGAAGTATCATCTAGTTCCAGCCCCTCAGCCATGGGCAGGGACACCTTCCACTAGGTCTGGTTGCCCTGAGAGTCCCATCCAACCTGGTCTTGAACTCTTCCAGAGCTGGGGTCTCATCAGTGCCTCATGACCATATGAATAAAGAATTTCTTCCTTGCTTCTAATCTAAATCCCTTATGTTTTAGTTTTAAACCATCCCCCCCTTCTCCTATCACCACCTGCCCATGTAAAAAGTCACTCTCCCTCTTTCTTGTAAGCCACTCTGAAATACTGGAAAGCTGCAATATGTCTCCTTGGAGCCTTCTTTTCTCCATGCTGACCAACCCCAAATCTCTCAGCCTGTCTTCACAGGAGAGCTTCTCCAGCCTCTCATCATCTTTGTGGTCTCCTCTGGATTTGCTCCAACGGGTCCATGTACTGGATTTGTCGTATTTTTAATTTTGCGCATAACTCAGAAATGATAGTTATTAATTTGACTGCTTTATGGTTGAAAAGATATTGCTATCCAAGATGATAAGAACAGTTGTCAGCAGATCTTTTATTTGCAGGAAATGGACAGCAGATGCTCAGGAGAACAGATGCATGGAAAGAGCTACACCCAGGAAACCACTTGAACCAAACTATCTTTTATTAGCCAGAGACAGAGCACATGGCTGCTGAGAAGCCTTTATTAGCTCTAGTCTTAATTTTGCCACCAAAAATATCAGTGCTTAGATCTCTTGAACATGTCCCAGTTTGTAAGACTGGGCTGTAGCAATCCTGATGAGTTTTGGCTGTGCTGCTCTCCAGGGACAGACAGGCTGTAGCCCCAGCCACCAACCTGCTGTCCTGTTAGTGCTCGCTCTGTGCCACAGGAATCAACATCCCGTGGGAACAGGACACGCAGTGGCTGTGACCAGTTTACTTTATTAAGTAAATTTACTTAATAAAAGAAGTTTAATTAAACATCTTGCATGGTTAATCTCTTTCAGTGTAGACTTTTGAAAATTTTATTGCTTTTCCTTTTCATTGCTTTGCTTTGACTGATACTTTGTTTCATTGAATTCCAGATTCAGTCTGTCTGCATTAAAAATTATTTCACAGTTTCTGGTTGGAAAGTGTATATCAGGAGAGGCTTTGAAGTTAGAAAGTATAAATTAGGAGAGGTTCTTTGATTCAAGGCTTTCTCAAAAAGCCCAAACAAGCTGGGTTTGAGGGGTTGGTTGGATTTTTTCTTTTTTTTTGGTGTTCTTTCTTTTTGTTGGTTTTTTTTTTGGCGGGGGGGGGGGGGTGTGTTGTGGTTTTGTTCATCTGTTTGTTTTCATTATTTTTAGTCATTATTATTTTTTTATTTCCCAACTAGCTAGTATTTCTCCAGCATACAACAAAAGTTTTGTTCTGTTCACTTAAAATTTGTTTTGTAAATGAAACATGTCATTAATATTTATTTTACAGTATCAGCATTTGAGACTTCAAAGACGTGGTCTTTCTAAAGAAAACAGGGGAATACAGGTATATTTTCTTGTGCAATAAATATTGCTATTTTTCCAAATAGGACCTGTATGAATTTAAAAGATGTGAAACTTTAAAATACGTTGATGTAAAATTTACTAATCTTTGTTTCCATGTACCCCACTTCAGCATGTTAATTTGTTGAACCAACTCTTCCATGCTTCAAAACATCCAAGAAACCGATTAGACCTCAAATCTGTGTTCTGTTTCCTGACTTTGCAGTTATCTTTTCAATTATCTCAAATTTATCATTTTGTTCACCTGGTTTTTTGCCATTTTTCAGTTAAATGTGATTTCATTTCTTCTGCAAATGATGTTTGATTAGAAGGAATAATTTGTTTCCTATGTGAGTATTTTTCAATTAACTGATTAGCAAGTTTGGCTGGGAGGTTTTAGTCATTTTTTTCTGCTTCAATATTCTTTCCCTGTTCGAATCAGAGGTTTCAAGAATCCCCATCCCATTACTGCTCTTTTGGTGTCTGCTTCTTTTTGAATACCTGAATGCTTATTACATTTTTAATAATGTCAGCAAATAACGACAGCTTTGGTGTGCTTATTTATCAATTTAATTTTGTTTCAAAATCTGTTTTATGAATGAAAGAGATTTTTCTGAAAGATCTTAAGGGTCAGCTACCATTTTTTTTGTTTCACAACAATAGATATCTTCCATTTCATCAGCAAACAGCATAAAATATCTGAATATGGATTTTTAAAAACTAGCAAAAAGTTTTAAAGGAAATTTGCTTTTTTCACATATGATGATGAAAAATATATAGAATATGTATATCTATTTATAAACTGCATTAAATCTTCCTTTTACTTGAGAATTCGTTTTTCTTGACAATTTCTGTTTTGTGATTTATGAAAAATATTGAGGTGAGTAATCAGCACCTAAATCCTTTCTTCAAACTGAAAGAGCAATTTATATGTGAGAAAACTGTATTTGGTGTTTAGGAGATTGAGCCTTCTACAGGCTATAATGTTCATTTTTGCAGTCATGCAGTTGAATAAGTGACCATTTTTAGCTATCACTATTAGATCAGTTTAAATGTGAAAGGTGACAACCTGCTTTATTAAAGCTGTTGGCAAAGCTTCCAGTGACCTCAGCAGAACCAGAACTTAGGTGGAGAAAAGGCATCTCAGAATTATGTGCTGAGAAATGAAAACTTTACTTCCATTTCCACAAGGAAAAAAAACCCTGGAAATTCAATAGATGGACTGTATTATTACAAAATTCTGCTTACCTCTCTTTTTAGTATGCCTGTCTCAGCTGGATGAAATTTTTGCATCTTTACATACTCATTAGTACTGAGCATGTAGGTCTTCACAAAAGGAAAGCTGAAACCCAACTAGCTGATCTTGTGAAAAAGCTTCCACAGTTCTGGAATATGGGCTGGAAACTGCAATAAAACTGATAGATTTTTGGAGTCTAATTCGAAAACATTTTTTTCATTGACACTATGGAAGAAGATAGGAACACAGAACTTTAAAATCTGCACTTGCAAATCTCACTGTGAACCCTGGGCGAGTTTCTTTACAGTCTGAGATGCATGTTTGAGTGTGTATAATTTTAAGATTAAACCCACAGGCTATCAGTTTCCCTGTGTCTAATAAACATGATCTATGCAGAATTGATTTTGCTTGGCCAGTTTCAAGATGAAAATGTACTTTTATCTATTTTTCTGAAGTGTCTATTGAGGTCATTTCACATACTGCAGCAGGAGAGGTGAATATTCAGTATTTTCATCAGATAGATGAGCAGCAAGGTGATAAAATCTTGCTCGAAGGATTTGGCCTGCACCAAATTAATCCAATCTCAGTGCAAAAATGAGACTGGGAAAAAAAATATGTGCAAGACAAAACACAAGCACAAAGTCTAAAGTTTTTCATTAGCTCCATGTAACACTGTCTTTCATCTTCCCTTTTCCACATTACTCTGGAACATGCACTGCACTGCCACCAAATGTCGGGGTGGAGGAAACGAAGAACTCTTTAGGGTTTTTTTTGTTCTATTTTTTTTAATGCTGCTCTGAGTCCCTCTGTATTGCTACTTGCCCTTCAGCTGCACAGAGAGCTAATGCAGATGAAAAAGCCAAACTGTTGATCCTGTACAGCTTACCCCAGCATGGCTGCGTGCCGGGCTCTTCAGCTGCTCATCTGGGACATCAGAATCTCCGCTGAAATTGGTCTCATTATTCTTTTGCTTTTGCTCCTCCTCCTAAATAGATTGTTCCAACCAGCAAGAGACTCTACAATAATGAGGGATTTGAACAGTATTTCCCTGTTATCACTTAAAGATGTATTGCAAAGGCTGTAAATATTGTCTGACTTGCAACAAGTTTTCCGTGATACTTTCTGCCCTCACATTTACTCAAAGGTGTTAAACGTTTTCTATTCCCATCATAAACGGCTGAAATACAGAATTTGTCAAGCTTGGTGAGATATTTGCTGCATCACTTGATTTTGAACCCTTTGTTTAATCTGTTTTTTAAAAGTTTGTTTGGGCCACATTAGCATTTGGGTTACCTAAATAATTCTTTTCGTTGTGTGTCTGTGTGGGAGAGAGGGAATGTTAGTGCATTTTTTTCAATACCTACAGTTATTGATCCGTGTAAATCTGGAAGAAGGGGAGGGAAACAAGTTTAGTGATCTAGGACACCTTTTTCAGATATCTCTCTGCTGATAGAGACTGGAGCAAAATGGATAATTCTAGACAATTTTTAGTGAAGTATAAAAAGCTATACTATAGAACAAAACACCTGCACTTAAATCTTTTGTGGTAATATATTACATATAACATTTTCTTCCAGAGGTTGGCCCTCTGTTTACTCAATTTATTTACCACTGTTTAAATGATTACACAGTATACAGTACCAGTAGAAATTTTGCCTAAGCAGGGATGAGTTAAAATAATTATTATAATGGAATTTTCACATATCTCAGTTCTTGAATATTTGGTTTCTCAATTAACAGGGTTTTTTATTACGGGAGCTAGAAATAGATATGATGATCTAGGAGAGCATCAGGATTTCTGTTTATCTATGAATTTGTCATGCTTCTCTATCTACTAAGAGAGGCTACTAGCAAAAATCAGTAGTTTACTGTCAGCTAGTTAATCAGAAATAGTACAGGTACATACAGAATACATGTTTTCAAGTCCCATACATATGTTTTAATAAAAATAGATTTAAATTGACTTTTAAGCCCCATACTTTGTAATTGGTATTGCATTAATGTAATACCATAATACAATGGTTATAGCACAGAAACCCTATGTGTAACATTTTTGTCAGTAAGTGCCGTATCTGGGGTGTCATGCTGACCATGGGTCTTCAGTTTGATATTTAAAAAACTTTAAAAAAAGTCTCATCATAAATATAACTGTAGAGGTTCCTAAAGCATGACAGCAAATTTTTCTCTTTGCTCTTACAGCTTGCATCATTGGTAGGGTTAAAAAGAGAAGTGGTTATCTAGCAACACTGACATCTTTATTTCTTGTTTTGATAGTGCTAATCAGCATCTGCAGCTAATGGGAACACATAATTCAGAATTTTTTCTTACAGCTCCATATGTGAAGCAAAATGCAATTTTAGTGGTAGGCAAGAAACTGAATTTGACCTTTTTTTTAAAGAGATTGTGTTGTCATTTGAATATCACTTATTAATGCTCAGTAAATAATAATTAGTACATGTACAGTAATTTTTAAAAGGCAATTAATAAAAATTGTATTCTTCAGAAATAATTCCTGACTGTAAATCAGCATAATAATAATTCATAAATTAGAGTAGATAGTATTCTTTGGATTAATTTTTGTATTGTTAGAAAAAGTAAGGTGTTTTCAGTTTTTTTCCCCCAGATGATTTTTATCAAGTGACAACCAGATTTCTAGGATATTTTCTGCTGAATTAATATTCTTTTCACTACTTAGCCTCAGTAGACTGATTTGTCTGTTGGCCAGATTTCTTTAAACATAGGAACAGTATCAGAAAGCATAAGGGAGGAGATGATTGAACTTGGAAATGGGTCATTTCAAGGTACTCAACTTAAACAGAAGATAGATTCTTAAATGCGGAAAGAGTTCAGATGCTAAAGAAAATAGAGAAGTGGTGCATCAAAGGAGAACTAAGATACAGTAAAAATCTAAGAAACAACAAGGGGTAGAGAAAGTCTGGAAATAGTAATGTAGTTCTGAATTGGATTCAGATGTGAATTCAGGTGTGGACATTGTAATTAATGTGGCCTGTGTGACTAAGGAAGGTAGAGCTCCTTGGTGTTATGCTTAAAAAGGGAGGGAATCAGTCACATACTATTAGTAAAATTGTTCAAAAATAGGCTGGATACAGAGGTTCTGTTTAGTGATTGGTACTTTTGTAATTATACAGTAAAGCACTTTAACTCCTAGGATAAAAGAAGGTTTTATTCAGAGGTGATGGAGTGATAGTTAATGTATTTCATTTTGAAGTATAGAATTTTGAAAACAAACAGAATATAATAATAGCTGGGATGCTGGGTTTGATTAAAAGTTCTCCTTGTTCAGCATCCTGCTTGTGACAGCAACTGGTGAAGGTAAGAAACATTACACATGTGTTAAAAACCTGTCTTAGGGATATTTTTCTTACTTCTGGGAAGTAATTTTGGGACATCTCAAATCAGAAGCTGCACATGAATAACTTTTTATGGGTATTGTTGGATGTGTTTTCCATTAGTTATTCTCCTTCCATTTTGGATCATTGTGTATTTTGGATCTTGGTGCTATCTGAATAAGGAGCTTCAAAATATTCTTGTTTTGTACACTCTTTAGCTTGTTTTAGCCAGCTGCCTCACAATAACACTGATTTGCCTGTGTGTCTTGTATGATGAGAAATAGTAAATATTAATTTCCCACTTGCTTTCTTGGTAGCATTCATAATTTTATAGCTTTCTGTGACAGTTCCCAGTCATTAATTCCTTGAAAAATGCCCTTCTTGGGAGGCAAGCACAGAGCCATGAAGCCAGGGGTAGCTGTGTGCCTCACCCCAGCATGTTGGGCATAGTGCAGACATCCATCTACAGCAAGTCCAGAGAACAGATGGCCAAGGAATATGCCTGTGGGGAGCCTTAAAAATGGAAATGACAATCTGAGACATTATTTATCCCCTATATGGTGAGCAAGATAATCAGAAGTACTTTATATGTCATTAGAAGCATTGTTATTTGCAATTGTTAGGATCATGAGAATTCTTGGAGTAGTGCAAGGCTTTTGTAATTCTTATATGAAAAAGAAATCTCTTCTCCTTCTGAAGATAGCATCACACTCATCGATTTTCTCAGATCTTAAATTTAAGTTTCCCAGAAATTTTTCAAAATCTTGAGCACATATTATCAACCCTGGATAGATTATTCAATAAAACTAATTCTTTTAGGATATCTTCTCCAAAATATATGTGTAAATGCAGGAGATTCTCAGCTGAAGCTTAGACAGTTAATGTCAGATATCTTATACCTTGAGAATGTACACCTGAATTATCACAGAAAACTACTAAGCGTGAGAATGATTGAAAATTTGAAATATTGGAGTGTAATATCTGAAAAGTTTAAGTTGAGCAGCTTTGGTACATTTAAATACATGTCTGATGAAGGTTTCATGGCATGGTTCACTTTCCCAGTTTTTTCCATCAGTTGGTTAAAGGTGTAACAGAGGAGGTAGAATTATGTAGTTGTGCTATATTTGCTCTGCCGACTGGGACCAATGGCTTGTGTGCACAACACTGAGCAATCTGCTGTAAGTCATCGTGTGACAGGGGTTTCACATGACACTGGGCACAGCTGCCTTCTCTCATCTACAGGTGGGCTAATCAGACATTCTGGTTTGAGGGGTCATCTTTTGGAGACAGGAAAATGTTCATGTCTTACTTGCATTTGGTTATGGAGAGACTTATTCCATCTGGGCAGGACTGAAGTGCCCTTACAGAAGTTTGCAGTTTCAACAGAACAAAATTTGAGCAGAAAGGGTCTAAGCCTCCACCCAATCTCAGACCTGAGAGATGGTGTCAAGCTTTGGGAATTTGGGAGCAAAGGAGTTGAGGGAGAATAAAATAACTCAGGACAGGGCTGAATACACTAGATGATGTTTGAGGAATGATGTTTGAGGGGGGAACAGAAATAGTGGGAGTTCAAGGAACGAGGGATTCCTTTGCCTCACTGAGTAACAGCCTAGAGCTCAGTATTTAAAACTTATACCAGAACCCAATCCCACATACCAGCATACTGCAGACATGGGAGTGTGTAATTTATCTTCTCTTTTCATTGTTAATACCCGTTCAGATTGTTATGTCTTCCCATCCTGTCTCCATTTTCAGCTACCCAGGTTGATAAATATTTAATTATATAAATTTTCCAGCATAAATCATTTCTTCCCCGTTCTAATCTGTTCTGCTGGTCTTTTCTTGACACACTGCAATTTGTCAGTCTTACAGCTAACATTATGTCCTGCACTGAATTAATTCTTTGTAGTGTGTTCATGCCAAAAACTGGCCAAAGGTCAGACGATTATTTTTGCAATGCATTGTCTTCATGGATTTTGGTCTGCAACTGCACTATGCCTGTGTTGTTGGTAGGTATTTCTGCAACGTGGGAGTTTCTGTCACCCACACTTCTCTTTTGTTGTATTTTCTAGATTTCTTCCTGTCTCAGTTTTTGAGACAAAACTTCAGGAGGAAACACTCCGGATTGAGTGTTCCTCCCCTTTTTCTCCCTCAATGAGACAAATGGGTCACAAGGAGTGAAAGTGGGAAAAAGAAACCAAACTGTTTATTAACACACGAACAAAACAGAGTAGAACAGGATAAAAAACCCCCTCAAAATACAACAAATTCCCAGAGAGGGAACAGACGCGGGCTCGGACCAGCCGGGGCCATCCCGCGGGCCCGCTGGGGCCGCCCCTGCAGGCTCCCCGGACCGGCGAGGAGGGAAGGGAGGCAGTGAGGCAAGGAGAAGGAAAGGGAAAAAAGAACAAGAAGAAAACCAACAGAACCTTTTCCCAGCTGGCTGGAACACAAAGGAATCCCAGAAAAGCAGCACAGCGCTCCCGGGCACTCCGTGCCGAGCCCCGGAGCCCCCGAGCCGCTGGGCTGAGCCGTTCAAAGGCCCCGCGCCCGGCCCTGGCTCCGCCCGGCCCCGGGCCCAGCTTAAAGGCACAGCGGCCTTGGGCACGGAGCGGACGGGTGAGGAATAAAGCGGCTTCATAACCTCACCCCAGGACACTTCCGCTCAGGGAATAGCCACACGTTGATTTCTGTGTCCCTAGGTGCTTTTTATGTGCATTTTTTCTAAATTGAAACTCGTGCTGTCATTTTCTGCCCACTAGTGCCTCTGGCTCTGTCACTAACACGTCTCAGCTCTGACTGATATTCACAACTCTTTCTGATTTAGTATTGTCTGCAAATTGCACCAGAGCATTATAAAGATATTTTTAAAAAGGCAGAGCTCATTTAAAAATTCTAGAAGACATTTTTTCCCCAAACTATGTTCTCATCAACCACCTTGTCTGTTGTCCCCAGAGGATATCATACATTGTGAGATCCGAAATCAAATCTCATGCTGAAAAAGGATAATAGCCTTCATTTTCAGATTGGTACCTTTTTTTCTTTTTAATAGTGTTCTTCCTTGGTCTCTAAAGTACAAAGTTGAATAAATATGTGGTTTACATAGGAAAACCTGGCAAGAGATTTGTCTCATTTCAAGACTAAGGCTAGAAGTCACAGCTTATTTGAAGGGGTGACCTTTTTTAAAAGGAAATGGGGAAATTCTTCAAGATGAAAAGATGAAACTTTCTAAGTTCTTCATGCTCAAAAAATTGTAACATGTTGTCCTTAGACATGATTTGGAGAACTGCCGTACTCCTCAGTGCTATTCCTGTACAGTTCTAGTAATTTGGCTAGATTTGTCTGGCTGTCCTCCCAGGTGTCATGGGAAAATAAAATAGAAAATGAGAGTTTGTGAGACTTCTCAGCTTGGTGCTTTGAGTGAGAGTACAGCCCATGGTGGGTGAAAGTCAGCTGACTTGATCAGGAATTATGTTCACAAATCTGGTGGGGTGGCTGTGTCTACTGTGGCGATCTGTAATTTACTGCAGAGATACTATTTGGATGTATTAGGTGCCCCTGCTGATCAGACCCTCAAGCTGTGACAAATAGAAGCTGGTTACTGGCTCTTTGCATGGGGCACTGAATGCTGCTATCCGGAAGGATTATGGTATTCATGCCTAGGAATAATAGCAAGGGACAAAAAGAGGAGTGGGCAGCCTTGCCATCCCCCTTGAAGTTTCTCTACCTGTTTCTAGTGAGCCTTTCAGTTACCTGAGGGCAGCTGCACACACTTTTGTTAGGAAGGTGATGGATGCCCAAGAGCACCTGGCACTGAGAGATTCTCCTGATCTCTCACCTTTCTGCCAATTTGCCACGTGGCTCAAATGATAACCGGGAAAGCTGAGAGAGAAACCCCAGGCCTGCAAAGTGGCCGCTCTAGCATGGACACATGGTAGCACAGTGAGGAAGCTGGCATGATCAAATGAGTTACCACAGCCCCCTGCAAGGTATCTGAGATGGTGGAAGAGGTCCAGATTCAGGGACAGAGGCAGCTGCGAACAAAAGCTTCCAATTTACAGTGTGTCATTAAAGATACAAAATGAGTCCAACTGTAAAAGGATCAGTTTTAGAGGAAATTTCCTTGTGACAGCTAAAGGCAGCCTAAGTCCTCTGATTCCTGCTTACAGATATGCTTTGTCACCAGCCTGAGAGAAAGGCACGTGGATCCACAAAATCTCAGTGTCTTTCAGTGTGCAGTACATCTCACAGAAAACTACAAATGTATTATCCCCTGGTATAAGAATTCACAAATTAAGAAACTGATGTTCCAATGTGGTGTTTGTATCCTACAGTAAATTGAAATAAGAACGGGTAGAGTAGGATATTGAAAAAAACCCAGAAAATCATCTTCATGAGCCTTCAGGATCCCCTTTTGTAGAACACAATCTAGGTCTTTATTTCCTTACTATTTTTAATCTCTTAGGGTTCTGCTGCCTTCTGCTCTTTTGCAAGGTCGTGTCTAACAAAGAGCAAGCACGGAGCCAATGGAACAGCTTGTGCAGTTATTGCTGCTGAGGCACTTTAATTCTTGGCCTTGCCCCCTTTCCTGGGGCAGCCGTTTAAGAGACAGGTCTCCCACCAGGTGCACAAAATACTCTTCCAAGGAAATGCAAGCTAATTGCTTTCATTCTGCTTCTGAATGTCAGGGCCAGGGAAAAGACAACGGTCTAGAAGAGGAGTAACATGAGATACTGAAGTTCTGTTGGCAGTTTGCTTTGATATGTGCAAGATTTCAGAGCAAGGTTAATAAAAGTTCACGAAGTCTAATATCTTTAGTTTTATTTTAAATATGGTTTAAGTTTATTCCACTAAGGCAGCTAAATAAGGAAGCAGATGCATGAAAATGTTCCTGCAGTGGGAAATCAGACTACTGTGGTTTAAAATACAGTGGAACTGCTTTTCATAAATGTGCTTCTGGGTCTTAATGAAATGTTTGCAGTAAATGGAAGATAAGGGATGTACTCATCGGTCTCAGCTTGTTGACTTTTTGGAGTTTCTTCACTGCCACACATTTCTGTGTCAGCTTTTTGTCAAAATAGGATGATGCCTTTATTAGACTACTCATGGACTGATTTGAGAAAGAATTGTTGTAGCCTTAAAGAGTCTCAGGACCAAGAGGACTTATTGTGTTTGGAATCTTGGAAGTGGTGTGGATTTTCATAGGATTATTTGTTAGTTATTGTTAAACATCCTGAGAGTGTATCCATTAAGAATGAGGCTGCAATGGCCAGTCTGAAAGAAGTAATGTACATATAATATGAAATTCTCTATTTGTATTTTGGAATAAAAATATAGAGTGAAAGTTTTACTAAAATGTATGATTTAACAAGATTAGCTCAGATTCCTTCTAGAATTTGCCGTGTTTTCAGTGTTACAGTAGACTGAATGCAATGTACAGGTAACAAGAGCTGCTTCTCTACAGTTTTAAAAAGCAACACTTAACCCTCTAAATTTTTTGGTACTCTAAGCCTCTGGAGCCTTTTCTTGGAGAAGGGATCTGATCTTTGGATGGAATTAAACAAATCCTCTTGTACTGTAGAGAAGTTACTGGCTTTTAACTTGGATGTCCAATTAAATGCAATGCAACTACTCAGAGAAAGGAGATGACCTACTAAGAGATATTAATTGATTGACATGAACCAGTTCTGCTTCCCTCCCATTCTGTTGAAGGAGTTCTGTCTCTTGATATTTAGGCAGGAGAGTTAGCAAGAAAGAAAGACTGCTCTGTAGAAGATTATTCCCTAAGTAAGTTTCCAGTGCTCTGGAGTGGGCAGGAATGTCAGACTAGGGAGTCACTCTCTTTCCGGGTCTTTTTTTAACATCACTTTCAGTGTTACCTTAGTTTGCTCACACAGTCCATGCAAAAAAACATGATATAAAAACTAAACAGCCCTTGTCTTGTGCCCAGTAGTCTTGAGATCTTTTTGCCATTTTGTAAGATTTCACAGTACGGTTCTGAGAGTCGCCTGAGTTCTGCAGAGATTTACATAAGATGTAGAAAGGTATAATGGGAAAAAACTTATCGTTCCTTTCCTTTTCCCTCTCCCCATTTTCTTTTGTTCTGTGAGCAGTTCCCCCAAATCTCACCCTTTTAAAGAAGCTAATTACTGCTCTTCACTGGCATGCATTAGCATTATGCTGTTGTCAGTCTGTCAGGTGCACTTAGTCAGGGTTTAATAGGCTTGCAGTGAGCTACAATTAAACTCTGGAATTAACATTTAAAGAGTGTTTACATGAGTTCCTCTTCCCTTCCTCCCCCGCAGCAGTTTGCTTAAAGACGCAAGCAGTTTTCTGCTTTGCTTTAATTGTTATGTGAGGGAAATACTGAAGAAATCCATGAACTTGACTTTCATTTAAAATTTGAGCTCTATTTTTTGCAGCTCTTGGGAAACATTACAGTGCTATTTTTCAAATGAAAAATCACAGCAATTTAAAACCATGTGGTCAAATGTAACTCTCGTAACCATGTTAGCAAATGTCAGCAATTAAAAAGAGGAAGAGTTGTTGCTCGTTCAGAAGCAGTGTCCTTTTCCACTAAGCCCTGAGAGGAGTGAGAGGCTCTCTGGCATTCTCCTGCTCCAGAGGCAGAGGAGACTTGCATGTGCATGAATTACTGCTTTCTCTGTGGTCCCTATGAGCTTCACTTTGTTGTCTGCAGATCTCAGTGCTTTGGTCTCTCAAAAAGTTAAGTCGTGTTTGTATGGATTTAGACACTCTTTGTGCAGATATTCTCCTTTCCCAGGCAGGGAGGGATCCTTTATGCTGTATCAGTCCAGTCAGGGTCCTCTTGGCATTCACTTAGACAAGGTTTGTTTCCTCAGTTGACTGAAAGCTCTTTCAAAGACCTCAAGACTCAAGAAAGACCCACACACTCCTGCTTCCTTTGCAGAAGTCACCTGTGGGCTGAAAGAACTTTAGGAATTAAATGTTAATGCATATTTCGTGCTAGGCATGCTCCAGAGAGCACTGGTGGGAAGTCTCTTAGTAATGGGTACAGAGGGATGAGTTTTGAGGGTTCAAAATTCTCAATGGGGAAAAATTAAAATTCTGTTAGATCTGTGTCGGTGCCCCGCTAGCTATTTTATCTTACTGCAGCTGAGGATATGCCCTAGAGTGTGGGGGTTTTCTTCTTGGATTAGGCATTGGATGGAAAACAAGAATCTGTGAATTTCGTGTAAATGATGACTTTGCAATTTAGCTCTTAAGCATTTCTTAGACAGCCCTACTTTTCTAAACTTTCACATTTGGCAGATTTATTGCTACATTTTACATTGTCATTTATTTATTAATGGTTATTGCCTATATCATCTTTATGCAAGCCAGTTGTGGCTCCCTGGGTTTATGTGTGAAATGTGAGGGTAGAAGTACCTCAGCTTGAGAATTATCAGAGAAGTTTTGGTCCTCAGGTGACACATGTCCAAACACTCTCCCTTATTTCTATGTGCAGAGATTAGATCTCCTCCATCCTAAATTCTTTAAATTAAGAAGCTATTCATCTCTTTATTACTTGCAAATATGGTGGTAGTTGAGGGAAATGGGGAGGTTTCAAACTAAACAGATGATAATGTTTGTCCTTCAATATAAAATTAAATTTTTCTTTCAGGTGGACATGAGGGAGCTTTTTGAAAGAAAACCTTGAACTCTCCATGTAGCTAAAAGACCAACACTTAAGGCGCCAGGTTACTACTAATTGCTGCATAAATGTATTGGCCACAAGTGCCAATATCAAACCAATGGTCACCTTCAGCTCCTCTTCCACTGTTTCACTGTAACTTCAAAACTTGTCCCATTTTTCTCAGCACGGCTGTTATCAGAAGAGTTTATATGGGTTCTGATGATGAATTCTGTTAAATCAGTGGGGAACTTGAAAACCATTCAAAAGGTGCTGCAGAACCAGCGTTTGGACAGATATGGTGAAGCCTAATTGAAACAGAGGACTTTAATGTCATGTTCCTGGGGTAAGTTTTTTCCCACCATGGAATGGGAGCAGAACACAAAAACAGCCCTAGGAGTCAAAGCCTTCTGTGATCCACCATTAGTTTAATAACAATAGCTGATTAATAAGGTTTTGCTATCCAGCTGGTGATTGATCTCTTTTGCCTTCTTTTAGACTACGCTATTTAAATTATGCCATTTAATCAGTATTTAATGTTACACAAATCTTTCTATTCAGAATTTTATTGTCTTAATCTCCCAAATGTGTTCAATTTCCTATATTATAATGGAGTCTGAAAAAAAAGCAAATGTTTTGCAGTATTGAGAGGTGATGCTTGGGGCAGGAAATGCCCAAAATCAAATAATCTTCATGAGAGAGATGTAATGGTTATGCAGTCAATCTCTTCATTCTGAAGACAACAACCCTGTAACACAAAAATGGTTTTGTTTCTCATCTACCGTGTTAGGAAAAAAAGGACCATTTTTTTGGTATGGGAATCTTCTGGCCATTGACAAGTGTGTTCTAGTGTGTAATGCTAGAGAAGTTTGTTTTCCTGACCTTAGCATGGCCCTGTCCAAAATATTGCAGCTCTGTAATTGTCTTAGCAGCAACAGCACAACACAGAGTGCAGAGTGCTGAGTTATATCAGTCATGCTAAAGCCAGACATTGTGCAATTTGGCAGGAAAAAATGACTGAGAAGAATATTTTAGATGAAATATTTTCTGACTCCTTAGCTTGTGGGCACATATCAGGTTACAGAGCAAATATGCTTTAGAATGGACGATGTTCTAAAAAGAAGTGGAGAACTTTGAAGACACTATGCTGTAGGCCAGATGAATTAAAAAAAACCTCAGGAGAAAATAATCCTATCAAAATACTGTGCCAGTCTTTGAGTAATACCAGGACTTTGCTTAGATAGGAGAGATGCCTCATTTTTTACTCTTTTTTTTAACGTTCTACCTCATAAAAGAGATAAGGTTTGTGGTATTGGAAATCAAATAATGTGTATTTATTCAAGAAAAATATTCAATAGCGAGGTGTTCCTACGTGGTCTTGCTTATGTTGCTGAACTTTGAGATTGAAGATCTCAATCCAGCAGGACTGAGCTTTGCAGTTTTCAGTAGGATGCTGTGCACAACTTTGGGAAGTCCCATGCATATTGCTGTGTAAGTCCTGCCAACAGACAATGGCCTTCGCTAGAAATTGGACCAAACTTCACCAGAGCAAATTGACCAAGGCAGTAGCTTCATCGTCTCAGTACAGAAGGTTCAGCAGGCCCTAAACTTCCCTTGTGCTACCAGAATTTTAGTTTGGATTGTGACTGCAGAGCAGAAGAATTTTCATGGTACTGAGCCTTTATATGTTCAAGGGCAAAAATTTAAAAGGTGTTTGGTGAAGATGATTGCTTTCATCTCACGTGCAATAGAAAAGAATGTTTTAAAAAACTAAGTTTTCAGAAAGTGCTGTGTTTTCTTTGCTTCTTGCAGAGACTCAAACTGGCTTTTCAAAATAGATGTGTCTGATTATTTTTTTTATACTGAATGAGGTTCCTGTGAAAAGGAGGGGATCTGGTCTGAATTTAGAGTGGCAGGCTGGTTTTACACCTATAGCTGTTGAAATCATGCTATGGAGTGTCTTTTGATAGTTATAATCTGTGTTCATTTAAAAAAAAATCTGTTCAGTTAATATTTCGAAATGAAAGATGGTCGGTGGTGTTGAAAGCTAGTTTTGCTGTGAGCATTTTCCTTGAAACACTAGACAGAAAAACTTATGGAGTTTGCTTTAGTGATATTCTTGTTTGTCGTGGTTTTGTTACTCACGACCTAAAACATCAGACCAATTAAATACTGAAATATTTTAATAAGAGGAGGCACATCCCTTGTTGAGGGTGTTTAGACAGATTTGTAGTAGTAGGAAGGATTTTGGGATGACTGCAAATGCTGGTTGCCTGCAGCCAATCTCACTGAGCTACTGAAATACCGGTGTGAAAATGGGTAAGGCATTAAGATGCTGGGTGATTAACAGCAAGGACAATTTGTGTTGGTGTATTGGACTTAAATCATCCTACATCTTGTCACACTTTTCCTAAGTGAATTATCAGTGTTTGTCACTAGAGATACATAGGCTGCACATTAAGGAGAAGTCATTAACCATCTAGATTGCTCTATGTTTTTTGCATTATCTCTTCTGCAATGAAATCTTAACATACATTAATGCGGTAATGGAGACATTGTGCCCAAGGATGTAGGCCAAAGCAAATATTTATGCAATAAACCCCTTCCTGATCAGCAGACCGGGACTGGGATAGCTTAGGAGAAAGAAAAGGATTGGAATAGTGAAGTCAGATATGGAATAATAGTGGTTTATCTTGCCTTTCACTATCTTGCAAGGAAGAAGTTGTGCCTCATCTGTGTAAGGCTCTGCCTCCCCCACCGCCCTTTAAAATACTAAAAATTTTTAAAGGAGCTTTGTAAAAAAATTTTAGAGAGGCGTTTGTTGCTGACTGTACGTTGATAGGGTATAAAAGAAGAATCTGTTTTTTCATCAGTATAACCTCTTTTCTCTACATGCAGTTCTCTGATAAATTTTTTAGCAGGGGAATGAGTTAATTATGTTTCGGAAATAAAAATTAGATTTATAATATTCACACACTTTCACCTTTAATAAAACTTCTAGATTGATACACCAGCAATAAATCTTGGAGCTATGACAGATACAGGAGTTAATAAAAAGCCTATCAATTTTAATTCAAAATGACAGAATACATCCTGATTTATTGTGATGTAAAACATGATCTCCCTTATGATATGGTATTCCCACCCTGAAGAATATTCTAATTTAATCATAATTTTCTTATATTTCTAGTAATTAAATAACATCCCATCAGTTACAAATAGAACACTTTATGTACCAGATTTTCACTGCTTTATGTCTCCTGAGCAATTATGAGCAGTTACAGTTTAAAAGGATGAGGCCTGGTAGTTCACTAAATCTGGAATTATTGTAACAAGAAGCAAACTTATTTTCAAAAATGCAGTGTTTTAAAATAGTGTACACAGCAGAAGCCTTACTGATAAAAGGAGAACAGGATTTTTAAGGTTTGCCATAACACTCAAAGAAGGTTTTTCTCTATGGCTTGATAAAAGATGGAATGTTTTTCTTACCATTAGGTGCAGGTATTGTGACAGAAAAGATGAATCTTGGAAAGAGGAGAATCCTCCTGAATACCTGTGAATTCAGCTGGTGTGCTTGTCCTCTCAGTCTATTACTATTATCCACCCTAATGGTCATTAAAAAGAAATGTATGACTGCCAACCCTGCATAAGCAGCCCTTGAGTTAGGTGAACTAGAGAGTCCTCAGTGATAACGATTTACCCATTCAGGTGTTAATAATGTTTCAATTCAATGCCTGATGAACTGGAATGGCTTCGAATTACATGCTTAGTAATGCTGTGGCAGTTTACTGCCAGCAGAATGTACCATTGCAACAGCAAGGTACACACTAAGGGCAGCTCTGTTGGAGAGTTAGAACAATAATTTGGTTTTCAGAAGCTGCTATTGATACTGAAGGAAATTATAATCCAATTTGGCATTCTGCTCCAATATTGAGTTAGTGTTTGGATGAGAAAAATCAACATATATGTATGCCTGTGTCTGTCTTCTATCCTGGGGTGATCAGAAATACAGAACACATACAAAGCTGCATCAGTCTGTGGTGGCTTTATCTTTGGAGCTCTAACTGCACTTTAAACTACATTAAATTCAGTTCACTAATTTGTAGTTATCTGTTTAAGCTAAAATGTCCTATCTTCTGTTCCTCTTTAGCTCATGTGATTCTGCAAGAAATATTCTGTTCTGTGTTGGACCATTCCCTTGGGGCATATAGTCACATTCCTCCCTTCCATGATAAAATGGGTTGCCCTTGAACTGCTACGGTGAGAAGAATGGAAGCATTGTCTCTTTTGATTGTTAGATCATGCAGTCTTTCTAAATAGTGCAGTATTCCTGACATTTAATCAGTAGCTGATACTAAAATCAAGATATTACCATGGCTTCCAACTGCTATTTGAATATTTCAGCTTGAAATAATCATCTGTGGATTGGTGTGCTTTAATGGAGCAGAGAACATATTCTGTTATTGCCTAATCCATTCATCCTCACTTGCCAATTTTTTTAAGCCCGTCAAAATCTGCATTTTATCTTTCTTCCCTTCTTCTCTGCACAGCGAAGCGATTTGGTGACTTTGCTCTTAGTGGCACGACATTGCTGCCCGGTCAGCAGTGTCACTGGGAAATGTGTGTGCTTCAGCCGGTGCACTGCCCCCTCTGGGGATAAAGGTGGAAGACAGGAAAAGGGCTGTCTTGCACAACGCATTTTGAAGAAAACCTCTGTGCAAGACAGCATTCCAGTACTGCCTGTGCTCCCACGGATAGGGTAACTCTGCCAAGACCTGCAGACAGGGTCCATTTAAATATTTTCCCCAGGTTGGTTTGTTTCTATTTGTATTTGCAGGCTTTTGCTGTCAGTGAGTTTCACCACTAAATTTCCTTTTCTCAACCTACTCCATTTATCTAGAGGCTCATATGTCCTTCTATGCCTGTCTGGTTTGCACTTTTTTCTTATTGCCTAATGAATAGCTTACCCTAAAAGTAAAGTGATATTTGGGAAGATGGTGCTCTATTTATTGACAAAAGATAAAGTGTGTATTATTTTTGTTAGTGGAATATTTGCCGGTGTTGCAACACCTCAGGGCTTGCCTTTCTTCCCTTACCCCTCTCTTCTCTCCAAGTGTTTCTTTAACCTAGGGATAAAAGGGGATGACCAGCCTTCAAAAAGGTATTTTTCGTCAGAGAGTATGATGAAAAAGGTCTCACACAAGTATAGTTAGACACCTTGAAAATAATCTACAATTATTAGAGTTTTCTTGTCATTCCCTCTTAGCACCTCTTAGCTTTGCTCTGGGCACTCCCTAGTTTTTCCTTGGAACACATGCTTCCTTACCACCACTCCCACTTTTAAATGAAGCTGATATTGCCTTGCAGTTATTTTATCTTGGTTGTACGACTTTAAGTAAAGCAAGACGTATCATAAAATATTAGAATGAAGGTATTTAACAGTGTTACTGAAGTTAGTGAAATGTCTGCATCTCATCAGTTAGTATTTCAAGAGCAGGAACAGCAACCTGGTACTAGTTGCACTGGCTTGGTGCTGTAGCAATCAAACTGAATGAAGGAGCAATGTTATGCTCAAACAACTTGTCAGAGGGGGTGCGAGATGGAAAAGCCCATCGGGTGTGACCTGGTGGTGTTGGCAGCCACCATCATTCTGCATGGTTGCAAAAGTCTGTTAGTGGTTTCTCATAAACTGAGAAGAACCCTCTTCTCAAGTTAGATGATTTGCAGCTGGTAATTGCACCATCTTTGCTTCCCAGCCACAGTCTATCAATGAACTAAGGACAGCTTATAGCATGTGCATGTAAAAGAGCAAGGACCTTACTGCTGAATGCAAAGACCATTCTGTTCTAACCTGCCTTTATTTGACTCTTCTCTGTCCCATTACCAGGATCTATTAGGACAAAGCAAATCTCCTCTAAGTAGACATTCAATTACTAGGCTTGCAATGTACTGCAATTTGGTGATGCATTCTGTGCTTGCTGGATTTATAGGGTAATCAGCTGGTGCATACTGATGAAGCTTGCTGGGAGACAGAGGTGCTCGTAGTGTGGTGTTTGGATTGAGACAGCCCTTACTTGGGATGCATATGGAGGGGAAAGCAGGCTTGTTTTTATTGTGCTAAATGTTGCAGTAAGGATGGTGCACATTTTCTGCCATCCTGCTGTGCATCTTTTCAAGCACTTCATAGTCCCAATCAATCGCATTGCAGCAAATTGGATTTTATTTAAAAATTTAATTGGATTCATCCTACATGAATAAGTATTAGGAAAAGTCCTTTATCCGGTAAATGTTCAAAATTTTAGCAATGTGTAAATTTAATTCTTTTGCAAACTGCTTAAACTGGTGAAAACGTAAATTTTTTTCCCGCTGAAGATTACAACTCTTTTCTGAGTCTGTTTGAATAAACGGAATTTCTTCAAGTGAGTGACTATAACACAGTCATTTCTGGACATTTTGCTTTCTGCTTATGATTACATTAATCACACTTCTAGCTTTGCTGAATATACAGATGGATTAAGTTTTGTTTCTCTGGTTCCTCATTTGAGCTCTGTGACTAGTCGATCTGTGATGGGGAATTTTATTAAACAGTGTAAGCCAGTGATGTGACAGATTAAAATACAATTGATTAATTGATTAAAAAATAGCTGCTTGTAAGTAAATAGTGACATATTATGACAAAAGAGTAGAGATTATCTCTCGCATTAGCATTGTAAGAATACAGCCCTTATGAATTTAAAGTTCTTGCTTATGTAATTAAGTAATTATCTCAGTGACTCTCTCGAAGAGAAGTACAAAAGAAAACATGCTGTATATGAAAAGAACAATGAATATTTTAATAGTACATTAATACCAAAGGGAACCCTCAGGGATTTTTCTCGTGGTGGATAATTGACAGTAACACAGATTTTAATTTATGTCTTGACATTCTTTTTCCTGTTTCAAAATTGAGCTTGCTGTTCCTTATTCTTTCAGGTTTCTTTATAGAAAATAATCTGATAATTTTCTGAATTAAAAGCTACAGCTACATGTGCTTTTGCTAATGTTTTTCTTATGTGCATAAACTCATGTGCATAGTATGGTCTGTGCCCACTCTACTCCTGCAGCCCCATGTGGATCAGCCTCCTTTCTCTCACTGTTGCTATGACAAGCTGCTGTGGCACTGGCAGGCACTGCCTGCCTTTGGCCAGAGCAGGAGAGACCTGTGCACTGCTCTTTGGATGGTGGTGAATTCATGCAATGAACTGGCAACTTCTACACACTTTTAGAGGTCTGCTCTTAGAGCTACTTTCTAGGTCGTTTTTCTTAATGTGGCGCATGAATAGATATGATTCTGTAACACACAGCAAAGCATTCTCAGGGCTTGCCAGACGAGCCCAGAAGCAAACTTCATCCTCCTAGGAAAGCACCGGTGTGGCGGGGGGGGGGGGTCCCGGGAGCAGAAGAATCCAGCCAGAGTCACGATACGAACACCGATACGATTTGAGCATCGTGCTCCTCCTTTATTCTTCACTTACACTAAGATATACTTTTTCCCAAAGTTCACGCCCCTTTCCCATGAGAAAGCCTCTAAGCAGCGGGGGAGCCTTTTCCCAAGGCTGTTCAAGGCTGCCAGCTAGCAGGTACCTTGCAAGCCTATCTTCAGCCTGAGGCCCTGTCAGGGGTACTTCTGCAACAGCCCTGGGATGCCCAAGCTCTCCTGGGGTATCCTATATTCCACAAGGAATCCCTCTACGCATGGGCTTGCTGCTGCCAGGCAGGGCTGCCACATCTGGACAGGGGCACACAGGTACCTGCACTCTGTTGCGGGTCTGATGAGGGCAGGGTCTCCCCTGAGCACACTGCTTTCACCTCGGGGTTTCACAGTGTGTCAGCTACTGTGGCAACTCACAGGGAGGTGCCAGGTAAAATCTGAATGGCAGATTCTAGTCAAAGCACGTTGCCACAATTTTCCATTAAAGTATCAGATGCAGGAGCAGTTCAGGGTGTCTTCAAAACAGTTAAAAACCACAACTTGGTGGTTTTGTGGGTTTTGTTGTTGCTTGGTTTTGAGAGAGTGTGGTAGAGTGTGTGAGCTGTCTTCTTTGTCACTTGGGCTGCTGACACTCTTGAGTACATTGGGAAGCAAACTGGGAAATTTGCATTATATGTAGCACTAAAGCAAACAAAGCCACGTATGTGAAATGGACAGCAAAGGAAGCCAGAGGGTGTGTATTCCAGCTGAAAAAAAAAAAACAACAAATGGCTGTTTATTTCATAAAAGTCCTTCCCATGAGAATTGGTAATACTTTAAGCCTGGACTCTGTGCCATGGGCTGAATTTCCCTTAAAACAACTTCAAGTCCAACAATGCATTTTATGCCAATAACAAAATACAGAACTTTCAATAAACAATGCTGACCTTCCCCAGATCAGAAACATCTTTGGGGTCTGATTTCACAAATCCTTTTAGTACTGAGCAAGGTTAATCACAGCCTTTTAAGCATGGTCATTATGTGGGCTCTTTGGTAGGTACTTATATCTAAATGGGGTATTTAATACATTTTCAGCTAGGCTTTTCAAGGTTGTAGTTATTCTGGTGGTGTTCTTGGTTTCTTGGTGGTGTGGAACATGGAATAAACTTTTAGAATTGTTCCTACATACTTGTTTTGCAATTCTTCCCTAATATTAGTAAGTAGTATGCCAAATTTTGAAGAGCTTATATACTTTGGTTCAGTATAAATTCACATCAGGGCTTTTAAGACTGCTAAGGATGTTAGTATTTTTAATTTTAGACTTGTGATTAGCTTTACTGAACTATTAGATTCTGTGGCAGAGATTAAACTTTTCAAATGGTATGAGAGCTCACATGAAGAAAATTTTTCTCAAAATATTCTGAGGTATCATAAATGGAACAACTTTTCTGAGTCTGAGAAAATTTTGTATTTCCAGATGTCTTCAGAGTATCAAAATTTCCCAGAATAAAGCCTGTAAGTTTCTTAGTGAAATCTAGGAGTTCCAGCTTGAGAAATATTTGGAATATGAAAGTGGTTCAGCAAACTGCAGTGCAAACTCCCAGGAGCTGAATCCTGAGAAGTTTCTCATGTGAAAGATTTTTTTCTTCAAGTTAATGATTTCTGAAAAGTTTAAGATTTCAACAAACTGACATTTTCTGTCAAAATTAAAAAAACTCAAATAAAAAACCCAAACAAACAAAAAAAGAAAAACAAAAAAACCAAAACAAAACAAAAAAAAAAAACCAACAAAAAACCAAAACCAGGTAAAGCTGGAAGTCTCCTAGTTAGTTCTCATGTTGGTGTATTTTTCATGTTTCTGGTGTATGCAGATATCATTCTCTGGCTCCTTACTTATTTTTCAGTTGCTGAAGGACTTGGAAGGCAATGAAGTTACTTGACTTGATACGAACTCCAAACTTTCCTTTAATTTGTAGGACTTTTAACAGATCTATTTCAATGGAAATAGTTACAGTTCTAGAACACAGTTTAGTCCAAGCAAGCAGCTTGTTGTGAGAGCAAAGCTGTGTGAGTTGACAGAGAGCCCTGACGTGTTCCACATGCTCTGAACAGGGAGATTTCTAAGGGCAGGTCCAGGATGCAGTGACTGCAGTGCAGCAGATCCAGCTCAAAACCAGTTTGGCTCTGGAGGGACAGTAATTCAGGCATGTGGTAGGAGATAAAAGCCATGTGAGAAACTGCACAAACTTTCAGAAAATTATTGTGAGCTTCAGGCTCCTGTGGGTACACAAGATAAGTAGGATTACATGGGGATGTTTGTGTAAGAGTAGTGCTGCAGCAAAGCCGCACTTTAAAATACTTAAACAGGGAAAACTTCTCCTTTTTCATGCTTGGCTGGCTTTGTTGTGGCCCTCGCCTCTTCACCGCCCCCAGATAGTTCCCAGTGAGAGACTTCCCTCTCCCTGCTCTTCCCTACTCCCTGTTCGGCCTTGCTTTGTCTTCTCCTGCATTTGTCTGTCACTCCAAACCTCTGCTAAAAGAAAACCTCCTTCCTCCTCTATCTTGTTTTCCTTCCATTTTTACCTGATACCTGAATAGAACACTTGGAAACGACATCTTGGAAAGCAACCAAAAAAACGAGTGGCATTGAAGGAGGAAGTGTAATTGTTTAAAATGAGTGTGGAATTCTTCTGCAAATTGAATCAAAGAGAAAAAAAGGGGGATGGGGCAAGGGGAGGATGTGTAGATGGTGGTAAGAAAGGGAGAGGCACTAGGTGTACCTCTGACTTAGATTCCAGAATTTCACATTGGAATCTAAATTTTGTCATGTAATCTTTTTGACTTCTAATATACACAGTGCAGGTGGTTTGTGGCATACAATATTTCCTTGACAACATATTTCATGCATCTGCATTGCTTAGTCATTCTGGAAAAGGGTTTTCTTGTCCTCTATGTGATCATCTATTTACACAAAGCTTTACCACTTCAGTGAAATTCAGATGTTTTCTGTGTGACCATAAACTGATATGCAGTGGTCTGGGTGGCCCAGAAACCTCCAATGAAACATCCCTGGGGTGGTACAGCAGTGATGGAAAAAGAGCTTCACACAAGTCTATCCACAAAACTGGTCATGGTGGTTTCTTAGGCAACCTTTTCCAAACGTGGCAAGCCTTGGCTCTGCCTCAAGCTGCTGAACTTTCTGATTTTCCAGTTCAGTCAATAAAAACCTCACAATCTAGTGACTGCATATTTGATTAGAACTGATGTTGTGTGTAAATAACACAGAAAGGAATCCAGAGTGGGAAATCCCATGGGATGTCTCTTATGGGTAAGGTCAGTTCTTCAGCCTCAAGTTTTTATTTGATAAAGAACTTTGTTCCAAGATGGGAGGAATCCCTCCTGTCTACAGACACCTGACTCAGCCCTGCTACTGCATGCTGAAATCAAGGAAACTGTAAGGGCTTGTACTTGTTTCATGACTGACCCTTCTTTATTCCTGTTTCCCAAGAAGGACAAGCTTAATGCTCTTCTATTTTGGAGATGCTTTTCAGAGTGTGGAGGAAAATGAAAATATTTGCACTTATGCCACTTCTTTTTTGTTTTCTACATTTTTATAATAAACACAAGAAAAATTGCAATATTTCTTTGTTCCAAGACAGCTGTCTATAAATTTTTGCCTTATGAAAAGTAAAGTCTGAAAAAAATGAGGTTAGAAAATGCAACAGCATTTTTTTGTTTCCAAATCTCCAGTGTCAGGTCTTAATGCTCTATGTAGAACTGTCATTACTACCCATATCAAAAGATCACAATGTGAAATAAATTTAAATCTGTGTATACCAACAGTAAGGAATTTCTGAAAATACTCGATGTAGTCAGGGTGCAGTGTCTTGCAGAAACTGTCTTGCCAGTGCTCCTGGAAGACAAAAGTGTTTATGAAAGGTATGGATGACAGGCATAGTGCTGCTCACATTTGGTTTTATGTGGCTTTTCAGGGATTTATGCTGGCTGGCATCTTTTGAAGACAGGATGCCTTTGTGTTATAAGGGCTGTGTAGTACTGCAGGACAGAATTGCTTTCAGGTCTATTTTTAGCTGTATTAAATCTCAAGCAATAATTCAAAATGATGAATTTATGGAAACGGTTTTCTTCCAAAGTTTCTTGCCCTTCCTTTCTGTTTCCCCTACTCTTTTCTCCCTCTCCCTGCTTCCTCCCCCAAGTGCTTGACAGCATTTTTAGAGCCCAGTTAATTAGAGTTTGGTGAATGTTGCCAGAATTCATGTTGCACAATTTTATATGAAGAATTTCCTTGAGATATTTTTGTCTGCTATTGCAAATATACAAAATGGTCCCAAATGTTGCACTGTTTTGTTCTCCTCTCCAAATCATTCTGTATAACATATGCAGAAACAAAGTTTCTTTCATTGCTTTCTAGATGGATAGTCAGCACTTTTCAGCTGAGTTATCACATCAAAAGCAGGTGAGGCACTAGAGCATGTGAAAATAATTTCAAGGAAGGATACTGTTCTGTTCAGTGGTTTGTCTAAATTATAGATTAAATTTTCCCGTCAATAGAGACAGGTATGTCTTGAAGTTTTAGGCCATAATTTATTTCCTCTTTTCTCTCCAACAGTAATGACTATGTATTGATAATTTTCTGCCTAAGACAAAGAGGCTTTTCACTGAAATATATGAAAATTTTGTTTGGTCTTGGCAAGCCCTGTAATTTTTGCAACACGTTTATTAATCCCCTCGTATCCAAGGGCAGGGAGTGCTTGTGCAGCAAAGGGCACTTTGCACAGATTCAAACTGTACACTCTGTCTTATCATTTCTCCTCTGATAAAGCAAAGGTCCCACATTGGGAAGATTTAAAACCAAAAGAGAAGCAAACAGTACCAGTGGAGTGGACACTGAGACACAGCTGCTGTCACTATTCAACACCGGTGATAATATAATAGCAAGTGCTGTATGTTGAGCCACATCAGGTGGTTTTGGAGTTTTGCTGTGTTTTTGAAAGTATGTTGATGTTGTGTTGTTACATTGAAAGCAAAGCAACCAGGTTAACCATCTGAAAAGGGAGCATCCCCTCTGACTTAGGTTTTAGCATGTTAATGTGCTTTCTTAAACTCATCACAAAGTAGGGTGAGATACAGCTCATAATTCAATACAGCTGATTGAATTATGAATTTTTGATCAGGAAAGATGAGATGAGTTCTTAGATGCAAAAATTACTCATCCCACTAGAGGTGTTTCTATTAAAGAAGATGAGAATAAGGTTTTTGTCACCTTTCCCTTCACATTAGGCATCCATTAGTAAAAAACAGAGCAGAGGCACAGAAAACGATGCCTACAACTGAAGTTTGTATCGTAGAGAAACCTTATGCTTCACTTTGATAAATGTTTGCATTCCAAGCAGAAATTTATATGACAGAAAAACTGTTCTTTGTTTGAATTGATGATATAATTCCCAGCAGAACAGCATGGAAGAGGGACAAAATAATGGGTTTTTAAATGAAATCCATTACTAAACTTTTATAACAGAAGTAAATGGCTATTTTATCTGTATTTTTATCATTCCACAGCATCGTGTTTCACCATGCAAGCCAAGAATGAGGATGCATAAAAATCAACTGCTGCAGTGTCTGCAGCTGTAGAAACTTTTAAGTGCAGCAGCTCTTTCCCTTGTCCTCTGATGTATCAAAACAGGAGTGGTTAATATGAGCAGAAATGGGAATTGCTGTGCATAGGAGGGATGCTGCACATCCATGCTGCTTCCTCAGGAGCCTTTGTATGTCAGAGGGCCTCACAACAGGGGGGTAGTGGACACAGCGTGATAGAAAATAGAATTTCATACAGTAGAAATCTTAATTTACAGTCATTTTCTTTCTACAAAGTATGTGTGTGTGCAAAAATGGTCAAATAATCCCCACCCAGTTGGGAAAAGGCAGAAGTAGGGAAGGGAAATAGGCAGAGCATGCACATGACATGTCCACGATGATGTGTAACAAATAAACCCTGTACCTGGGAATGCATCATTCACTCTCCAGGCCTGTGGTGGGCTCAGAAGCAGAATGTCCTGGGTCACCTCACAGTGTTGCACACTACTGCCTAGGAAAGAAGACTTCTTAGCAACTCTGTTTTAGTAAACACCAAGAGTAAAGATGACTTGTTTACAAGGAAATTGTATGAAATTTGAGTCTAACTAGGACAGAAATTGTTCATGAAAGTATTCTAAATGCCGAGGGCTGTAAATCTGTGTCAAAACCAAAACTGCTCACATTGAAGAGGGAGAAGCATGACATAATTGTAAATAGGCAAGAAAATTGGAAAAATGGGATGCTCTGCTCAAAGGTGTGAAAATGACATAAGTATAAATGCCATCCACTGCTTGTAAAGTGAACGTAAGTGCTTTCCTGTCCCTTTGCTAATTGCTTTAGAGGAGCCTTGATGTTGCAGCTGTAGCAGAAACTACATACATGCCTGTTAGTACCTGAGAATGAAAAGTAATTCTTACGACAAGAAAGAAAATTTGTGTTTGCTGTTCATTTTATATGGTAAATTTATCTTGTATCAACAAGTTACTGTTCTCAGGCTATATATTTATCAAGATGTTTGCGGTTTATTAACTCCATGAAGGCAGTCAGAAGCTTAATTAGCCTTCTGTTTTATCTGTTTGTGTATTTTCATCCTCTTGTCCCAACCCCGATGAAGTGGACTAATAGCAGACTATGCCAGCTGAGGAAGTGCAATCTTGCCTTTTTGGATAGGCTTTCTGAAGCATGTTTTCTTTATTGGAGCTCAAAAGTGTTGACTTAAGTGCAAAGGGAGAAAACAGCCTGTGTTCTTAATGTTGGTCCCCTGTGCTAGGTTACATATAAATTCGTAAAAGAACTTGTTGTTATATACCAAGAGAATGATTTTGCTCTGGACTTTACTAATTTCACATTTAAAATCCTCATGGGAAAAGAGTTAGGAACTAATTTCAGACAAAGATAAACTACTCTCACATTTCCAGATCTACATTTCCTTTTTGGTATCTGCTTGGCAATTAACAGCTGTGAAAATCAGCTCGTGGTAGGCAGGAGCTGATGCACCAATTTACACTGTTTAAAATTCTGGTCTCAGCAGGCAGGGCAGGAGCAATGTAACCCAGCTGCCCTTTTGGCAAGAGGAGCTGTTTCCTCTTGGGCCACAGGTAAGAGCTGCAGTTCCTCAGACCCCAAGAGCCAACTAGTTGAGTACAAGTGACACCTAGCATTTGTGCTGGATGAGATTTTTAAAAAGTATTGTCCAGGTATGAAAAAGAAAAGCTAAAGATAATTAAGAAACAAGAGAGAACTATTTTGCAAATGCAATCTGATGACAGTTGTGTGGCCTCAGATCTCAGGTCTATAAATAAGACCTCATTTTCCATTTAATCTGACACATGCAGTTGAGTATTAAATTTTATTGTGGCAAGTTATTTTGTGGTTGTTTCCTTTTTCTCTTCCTAGTCATATAGATTAAAGTCTGTACTCTATTAGATGCTTGTTAAATCTTCAGTAAAAAACATGTTACGAGTTTACTGTACTACAATTATGATACTAAGTTTAAAATAATATTTGAATTTAGGATTTTTAAAAGCCAGTGTAAGAAATAATACTGAAATTATTAAAAAAAGAAATGGGGAAGGAAGGTAGATTTCCAGTTTCCCTTGCAAGGCACTGGCAGTCTGTTTTTGCAGGTCACTCAAGCTCTACTACTGCCGAGCATTTTGCTTCAAATACAGTGTGTAAACGTCCATGAGTTTACGCTCTGACCCTTTATCTCCCCTCTACCCTGTGGAAAATATGTATTTGCAGTAGGGGAGTGCTTTTCTGGGGCGTCAAGACTTTTAAATGGAAGGGGATTGGCCATACTGTCTGTCTGTCTGCTCACCTCTTAGTCCCTCATGCTTTCTGTCAACTTGCCTATTCATACTGAATTATATCTGCCTTCACATGAAGATTGAGTTACACTGATTAGAATCAATCATCTATAATTGATGAACGTTTGATCTTGCTGTTTATGACAAACTCATTTCTTTAAAGGTGCCAAATTTGCATTGTACGCTTGAAGTGAATTATAGCTGCCTTTGTTTAATTGCAGTTGTTAGCCTGTTTGCTATTCCAGATGTTTAAAAAACCTGTTGTGAGTCTGCAGTCTTTCAGGCAAAAGTGTACTGTTCCTCTAAGAATTTGGAGGATATTTGATGGAGGATGGAGGATTATGTGAGCATTAGAAGGAACATACAGCACTGTGAGAACTTAGAGTGCTGTATGTGACCCATAGAGAAAATGGTAAAGTAGCAGCCAGAGTTCATCTGGGGGTTTAGTAAGCAAATATCCCCACTAGTGAAATAGGATCATTTTTCATAGCACTTTTCTTTCCCCTTTGGGGCCTACTCAGACATCACACTGTTTCTAAATTATTAAATTAGGTCTTTCTTGATCATCCAAAGGTCATGGTGCCTAATGTGTGTTAATGTGATGGAAGTGTCAGGCGCAATTAATTTCAGTAGTAAAACACGGGTTTATAGTCCTAAATGCAATAAATTAAAGTGTGCTCTGGACTGCTGTAGTCGGGGAAATTTCTGCACCATTAAGGTTTGATGAGGAAGTTCATGTCCTCTTTAGATAGGAAGGGGGAGCACTGGGTAGAAGGTGGTGGGATATGCTTCACCTCTGGGATTACAATTGCTCCTCATTTGAGAGATTGTACACCAAATGGACATGTAACCTCAAAATTCCGCTTTTCCTCTCAGGCAAAGCCAGGCACTAGAGTTTTATACTGTTTGCATATTCTCTTAGCTGGTATCTTTATGCTGAGAACATTCCAAGGCACATTTTAGGCATCAAAACATCTTTCATCTTGATTCTGGGAAGACTACATGCTGTCAGAAACAGATTGCTCTATACAGCTTGCCACTGAATTCCCAACTTCTGCCATGAAAAATTCAGGTATAGATAGCTTTAGATGATAGAAGTGGGTAGCCCAGGGGGAGTAGTAAAAATGACTAAATTGACATGCTCAGTAATCTGTCTAATGAGGCAAGATATTACAATTAACTGTAACTGCACCCATTTCCTGTCTGTAAGCAGGAAGGAAAAAAACAATAGCAGATAAGCAGAGAGAGATGGATCCATTTGAATTGAAAATTCTGGTAGCTTTGCTATTGAAAGACAAAAAGCAATGTCTAACAGTGGTAAATATCACTGATAAACCAAAGATCCCTTTATAAGCCCATTTACATTTGCAGTATATCCTGAATTGTTGAAAACTTAGGACAACATATACAGAAACAAGTACTTTCAGCAGCAAGGAAGTAAACAATTTTCCCTTATGAAAAGTGATCCTTCTGGGAAAAATATTGCTCTCCTAAGTGGCCATTCAATGTTTTTAATAGTCCTGTATTATTCATGGAGAATCATTTCTCATGAGTTGTGGTTTCATAATGGAAAATGAGGCTTCCTCTTCTCTAGGAAGAAGGAAGAGACTGTGCAAATCTGTTTGCACATAAAAGAAGTTGGCCAAATTTGGATGTCTGTCTTCCTCTGACAGAGGAGTTCTCTTTGGTTGAGAGCAAAAATGAAAACCTTGAATAAAAACCTTCAAATATGAAAGCTTGTGAGGAGCAATATTCTAACTACAGACTGATGGTTCTTATTTCAGTGTAATGCAGTTTTCCAGGAAAATCTGCTGAAATACACTAGTGACACAAATAATGGGAGGCATATTTAATTTTGAGGCAGACAAAAATGCCTAGAAAAAGTAGAGAGCAGTAGAAAAATCAGAAGAGTGAGGCTGAAAAAGAGTAAATGCCATAGTGGTCCCTTTGGGAGCAGTTAATCGAATGTGTAAATATAAACTCAGAGAATGCCGATTAAGAGATGGAAATGAAGAATTGATGGACAGGAAGATGCAGTTTAGGGTGGGCATCAAATTTAACTTGACTTTATAAATTGATAGTGCCATGAACTGCAGTGTTGTAATGTATAAACAGAGGAACTTGGTGTAGGAGGGCTGTCCTGCAGTGCTTAAAGTATACCTGGAAAGCCCCTGCTTTGGTCACTGCACGAGTAAAGATAATTCAAATGACTGCTACAGCAACAAGGAAGATCAAACCTGAAAGATGTAATCAAAGTAACAAAAGCCCTTTTCCTCTTATTTGTGTAAAGAGTGCCTGGCACACTACTGCCATCATATAGAGTTAGAAAACAAGGTGTGTAAACTCAACCAGTAGCATGAGGTCATGCTGTTTAAAATAGACAGCGTTTACTCCTTTTTCATCCAAAAAAAATCTGAATCTGTGGAGGAACCCAACAATTTCCTTGAAGCTTTTAGAATATTCAGTTCTAACTTTTAGCTTTTAGTTACAGTAAAAAGCAATCTGAATATAGAACAAACAGAAAGGTCATGCAACATTGGCAACAAGGACGTTAAACAAGCCCTTCAAAGTTATCAGTAACAGCAGATGTTGGAGGCAAATCTTGCATAATTTCAACAGTGATCTGTTTTTTAACAAAACCAGAATCTGAAAAAATTGAGTTTCTTTCCAAAACATGTCAAACTATTTGTTTATAGATAAAATATTTACTGTGGAAAACTTGACTTCATATTTTGATGAGAAATACAGAATGTATTCTGGTAGGATATTTATCTCCAACCTGTGTGGTAGATCTCACTAGAATTCTTCTGGTTTGTAGATTAGGGTTTTGGAGTATTTTTTCCTAATTGATGCTAAATGTATTTATGAAAAACAAAAATGAAAAGGCAAAAATAAATTGTGATGAAAATCACAAAAAAGCCCTGAGTCTACCAAGGTGCTTCAGCAAGTAAAGACGTCAGTCATTAATAGGTTAATTTATTTTTTTTAATTTCAGGATTTAAAGTTAAGATTTAAAGTTAATCACCTGTGCACCAGGTGATTTGCAAAATCAAGGCCATATTAGAGATGTTATCTGAACTGATTTGTTATTAGGGATTTAACTTCTGTTCTGTTAGTTGGGAGGTGTTCTGTCCTGTATGTCAGTTTTATTGTGCGCAGGATTCACCAGTGCCAACCTGTTTAGGGGATTGGCACCTCTCTATAAAGTTCTTTACTGGTTAGAGTTTTGCAAAATTTTATATGCACAAGGTGAAATCTCTGCCCTGTTGAGCCACACTGTAAAGTACCCCAATTTAGTCCTCTTTTCAATTCTAAGACCAAATTCTTGATGGTTTATGCCTTCTCTTTGTGTTTTTGCTTTGAGCTGCTTTGCTACCTTCTCAGGAGACAAGAGTTTGTTAAATTTCCTTGGTGGCATTTTTGATCTTAACATGCAGCTTCCTTCCAGATTCACAGATTATTTTTAAGAGGCTAATGAAGCCTAAAGGAAAATGTAAAGCTTGCTGTCTGTAGGCTGAAAGATTATCATGAAGGAATCCAGCATAACTGGAACATGTTAAGAAATTTATAAGACAAAAGAAGTTGACATCTCTTTGCCTAAAACTCTGACCTTGTTCTTGTGGCTTCTTATAAAATGAATCCCTTCATCTCTTTCAACTTGATGGGAGCTGTACAGAAAAAAATTCGCATTCTGATGATGCTTTTCCTTACTCCAAGAAACCTTTCCTAGCAGAAGTTTACCTAATTGTACAGTATTGTGTGTTTCCAACCCTAGGCTGCAGGCTGGGCCCAGGATGCTCAAAACTTGGTTAAGATTTGTTCCAAGCTTCAAAAAAAAAGATTTTTAGGAAATCTGCCCAGATTTACTGAAAGATTCTCCCATGCCCATCTTACTATCTTGACTTCCATCTTTTTGTGATCAAAGTTGAATTTAAGCAGCCTTGCTGATCTGGAATTCATTAGGAAAGGTTTATTTGTTTCCCCTCTGCAAATGGGATATTATTTGTGGTATTAGGTATGTCTAAACCTTGCTTAGCTGTTCATATGGCACAGTAGAATGGGTTCTCTGAAGCCTTCTCATTCCCCTCAGCCCAGTGTGGGCAGCACAACAACAGCACAAATCTTTTTACTTGTAAGAATCCAGGATTGCAAACAGGAACTTAAGACTGCAAGGGAAAAAAAACAGACTGCAGGTTTGAATGAGGCACAGCAAGAATGTCTAAGTCTGCTCCTCTTAGGGCTGTATTTTGGCACTCTAATTCCTGGCCAGCATATGTCCCTGTTCAGCAGAAGGAATCATTCAAACAATCTGTGCTAAGACTTGTCAAAGCCTAGATTAAAATTCAGCTATTTTATCCTGGTTTTTTTTGTCCTAGGCTTTTGCAGCATGTTTCCTGCTAGTAAATTAGAGGGCAGGGAAGCATTTATTTTGGTGATAATTGAAATTATTGATTATGTATTTTACATCTTGAGCATCTTTTCATCTATGAAATGAGTGGGTTTTTTATAATTTCTGTCTTAAGGGATAAAGAATCTGATGATGTCTTCCACAAAAGGACAGTCACTCTAGCATAATGGTCTTTTGAGATAAATGTAAATGTACTGCTCTTTCTAATTAGTTGCATTTATGATCGTGATTTTGTACGTGTCTCTTAATCCGCAGAATCTCCACAGAATGGTACCAGACTTTTGTCCCGTGGCTCCTAGCGTTTTATTGCTGTCACCTTCATTATAAGAAAACCCCTTAATTATGCTCAAAATTCTTTGAAGTTGAGAACAGTGCTGTAATGAGTCAAAATGTATATATGGTATTTTCCCAAATGGCACAAAAGTGAAAAGTACAAGGCGGTGTAGGAACATATGCATGTAACTTGAAGTGTTTAGTTATTTTGGGGAGCAGAACTGTTTACTAGAATTCAGATCTTGTAAATTAAATTCCCTGTGCTGCAGCTGACTAGTTGAGTGACCCTAGGGAATGCCCTTATTCTTCTTACATGTTTTCCCCTTCGATAAAATAAGAATAATGTGACTGCAGAGAATCACAATGAGGTTAAATTATATTTTCACTAAGTGCTTGGGTATCCCCTAAGGAAGGGTGTGTATAAATGTGATTATTTATTTTTTCATCGTTTTAATCTTTTGAAGTGCATCAGTGTTGCTAAATCCTGTCAGTTTAGAAGCATTTAGGTGTAGTAAAATTACAGACACATTTTTTCTAAATAGCAGTATTAATGATGTTTTGAATCTGCAATTCTAAGGGAATTGGGAAAAATTTAGGGTTGCAGATGTAGTGATAGCTATCACAGAATATTTGTGACAGAATTTCAAATATAGTCCCCAAGGAGAGATGCACAGGGTCTTCAAAGAGCTTCAGGAATGAATGTGGTGAGCTGGTCTGCTTTGTTCACCTGGTTTCTTACATTTGTTCTTTGATCTACAAGGCTTGGTATTTTAGTCTTAAATGCACTTTGGGTTATATTTGATTTTTAAGCTTGAAAATTACTTGAAAGAAAGCTTGTGTTTTTTGTTGGCTTGGGGAGGGGCAGGTGAGAGAGGGAAACTGAACGTAAGAACTGTTTTCAAGAAATACTTGTGAGATGCTACAAAGCTGGCCATTACAAAAATCCTCATATTAGCTTAGCAAGAAGTGCTCCGTGTTGTTCAGAAAATTGCAACTTTTTAAAAGCACTCTGGCCTCAGAAAGCAACCATAATAGCCAATACTGACAGATGGTATTAAACACACAGGCAGGGAACCAACATGGTTTTGATACTTTACTCCCATTACAAGCTCTCTCAGTGCATGTCTCCTGGGTTAATTGCTTGAGCTCTCACAGAAGGAATCCTGGCTTCTGGTGCAGCAGCTTGTCACAAGATGTGGTAAGAAATCACACAGGATTCTGAGCCTGTAGCCTGTGAATGTGTCACCCTGGTAACCGCTTGCACCTGCAAGAATGAGTCATAACAGCCGAGGAATTGGAGGGTGATTTTTTTGTAGTCTTCTGAGAATCACAAATTCTTCATCGACAAAACCACAGAGAATAGGGAAGAGCTTTATTTTGACATTCCAGCTGCTGGGTGGGCATGACCAAGGGCACCTGTTCCCATTGTCTGTGTCCCACTGCAGGGTGCAAGTGCACTGACCAAGTGTCCGTCTCTTTAACTGTACTTGCACTGTCCTAGGTGGTGATCACTATGTCTGTACCTGATATATAGGAAAACACGACAGAATCTGTCAGTAACTACAGTATTGCATTTTTAAGGTTGTCAGGCACTTGTTAAAAAAACCCATAAAGACCTTTATTGCAGTTTAAGAAAGCCACCTCTCAGAAGAAAAGCGTATCTTAAAATTCAGAGTCAGTACTGCATCAGCATTGATAAACTGGTCTTTTATTCTGCAGCTCTTTCTAATCAGAATGGTATTTGTCTTCTTACAAAGCACATTTGACTTGAGGAGCAGATGCTTATAAATTAGATAGCTTCAGTGACTTTAGAGTGGAACAGACAATTAACACCAGCTGAAGATTTGTTCTTGAAAGTTTTACCAACCAGATATTGCTGTTTTGTAACACCTTTCATCCGTGTCTCACAGTGATTTGCAAACATTAAATCTCATAGCACCCCTCTGATGTATGTAAGTGTTGTTAGTCTTAGAAATGTGTGAAATATTCATGACAAAATTGGAGGCATTCAGAGTTTACCCCCCTAACAAACTCAAAAATATTAAGGAAATGCAAAGTTATTTGAGGTTATCTGCATTGGAAGATTACTCTTTCTACTCTCTTTGCATATATCTGTTCACAGCCAAAATACCTATAATATTTGTGCATACCCTCCTTGTTATTGTTCCAATTTTTGTTAGGAGTGATTGGTTTTTCTTGTTATATTTTAATTCTTTGCACTTGTTAGCCAATTCTAAAAGCTGTCCACTGTGAAAGGAAATCAGGTGGGTGTCTCCTGTCCTTGAGAAAACTGCATCTTTGGGTAGAATTTATCTGAGCAGATTTATTGTGAAACTGTAATGGGAGAAGGAAGCTGTAAAGCAGGAGAACTTGCTGTTGTTTGATTCCACCATAACAGTGAAGGATTTTTCTCTTTATACCACTGTGGGTGTGTCAGCGTTAGTAGTCGAGCTGAATATTGGGATTTTGAGGTGAATTTCTGCTCCCCATATCTAATTCATACCACAGAGAAGTCACAAACCCAAAACCAGTATTTCTTTGGGATGAAACTGAGCTAAAAGATGCACCCCAGCCACAAGTGGGCCATCTGTTCATGGACCATGTGCCTTGGCAGCAGCTGTTTTTTTTCCCAGAAGCACTCTTCTCCCTCTGCACTAATGGGAAACTACCCCATGAGTCAAATATGCCATTCTCTAACAACTTTTTCTCAGCTCCCTGATATTTATGAATATAGCCAGAGTTTAACAACCAATGCATCTCATTTTTTGGGTCTCCTTCAGCCCATGTGGTAGGGAGGGGATGTCAGAGTGATTTGAGTGACCTCATTTTTTTTGTGCACTATGGTTTTTTTGTTGGAGCATGCTTCATCTTACATAGGAGTCTGATTTGTTTACTCCCTGTGCCATTTATACGCTAATTTCTTTGTTTGGTTTTGAAGGTAATTAAGTTTGTTCTCTTTAAAATTATTTTGTAGTGTAGCTCTAAAATAATTTGGGTTTTGCTGGTTTAATCATGCTGTGGCTAAACTGCAGATGTTTTCCAGGTTGTCAGTGCTCTCTGATTTGAAATATTTTTTCAGTATAATTGAGCAAGCAGAAGGAAAGGGAGTAATGGCTACTGAGAAAAAGGTTTTAGTGGAGTGTTAGGACTGTCCACATTATCTGCTGGACTGGGATCTCACAAGTGTGTAGCAAAGAGGACTACAGTGAAACTAAGATTCAAGATACTGAATGATTCATTGCTTCCTGTGTCTGCTATAATCCATATAATTTATCACAAATGCCTCTGTGAACTTTGTTCACTGTATTAGGGCCACAATGCTCTATATCCTCCATTTCAGAAAGCAGTGCTTTGGAGACTTTTCTTTTGGAATAGTTGACTTTCCTAATGAAAATTAAGAAAAAAAGAAGTTATGACCATTCCTATTTTCAGGATGTTTTGCACTATGTAAGTATTTTAAGCTGGGAAGTGTTCCTTTAATATGCTATCTTATTCAATTGCTTTGCTAAGGTTTCGAGGGTGGAAGGTTGAATTAGTGTGCAGAACATTGAAACGGACCTCCAAAAGACCAGGAAAAAGTACAGTATTTTAGTAGTCTATCCTACTGTGTAGGTCAGTGTCAAAAGGAATCTCCCTACCCACACACACATCACAAAGTAAATAGTTTGATTGTTATTTTATTTGCTTTCAGTTTATGGTTTGTGATAATGAAATTTCACATCATCAGGCAGATTTACACTAGCTATGGATGGCAGAGGAGGAAAGGAGGCTCGGTAGGTGTGCAGACATGTGAACATGCTAATTTTTAGCCCTTATTTTATTTAGGTATCTACTGGATGGAACTTGATGGGTTAGCAGAAATTGGGAGACATTTTTTCTCTTTGCTAATTTACCAGAAATGTTTACATGTAATGCTAATACTCTGTATTTGCCAAGAAAGTTCAGTGCTTTGCACTAAGCATTCGGGGGTAAAAATAATTTTTTTTAAAAAATCAGTGTTATCCTTTTCTTATTATTAACAGAGTGATAGTGGTACTGAACTACTATTCCTGAAAGACTGCATGCAGTTTTCTAGAAATCAATTGCAGATTTCCTTGGTCAGAAAATTATGCACTTACTGAAGGCATATTAGAGCTAGGAATGGTTACACTCTGCAGTTGTACAGTGTTTTCCACCAGGGACTTTGGGCCTTTGGCTTGGACCTGTCTGTCTCTGTAAGGGACTCTATAAGGATGACTGAGCACCATTTTCCCATCTTGGAGCTGGCAGGTGATTCTGCTGAGAAGGATATATGAGAAATTACATCAGTTCATATAATAGACCCAGGGACATTCTGCAGAAACGTTGTGCTGAATCACCCTGGTAACCAGCCCAAATGCAAATCACTGTTCTGTAAAAAAAAAATAAAAGTCAGGACAGAAGGGCAGGTGGTACTCTAAAACGAAGGAAAACCAACCTGTCAAGCCCAACACGCTCCAGTGGCATCTTGAGTGTGTACGAGACAAGAAGGAGAAAAATGGGGTGTTCTGTAACTGAAGTTTTTGGAAGAGGAAGATGAAAAAATCTCAGATGTAACCTTTCAGCTCCCTAGTATATTGAAGAGGCTGTCACCCAGGCAAATATTAGGCAGAGAAAATAAAATATATTTTGTAGCTGTTGATTTTAAACAACAAGAAGACAGAAAATTTTGATTCCTAGTAAGGTCCACATGGTTGGCATAATGTTGTATTGTGCCATAATCATTAATCTGAAGAAGAGTGTTGTGTTTGGATCTAATCTAGTTAGGATGAGTTCCCTTTTTAGCTACTACTGTATTTTAAAAAGGCGATTTTTCAACCCTTTGCTAATGTAATTTATCACCTACATCCGTGGCTCTGACAAGATACTGGCTCTTGTGTTATGCATAGTAATTGCTGCTGCCCTCTCTAAATTTACTCTCTTTTTATAGCTGGGCTACTTCTGCTCCCAGATCTGGCTTTCTGGCAAGGATATTATAATGAAACACAAATGTCACAATTTTTCATCACATAAAACATACCCAGTCTGTGATTCTTCTTTTTGTAAAATGAGACATAAAGATACTTGGTATAAAGTATGTTATATCCTCAAAATGAAAAGGTAAATTTGATGTATTAACTGGGTAAGGGAATGACACTTAAGGGTAACTCATTAGAGATCAGGTACAAAAAACTGGCAATCCAATCTCTGGTCAAAAGCTACTTACCTACCAGTGACTGCTGGATGGATAATTAAGACAGATTCTTTACAGACTTCAGTTTATACAGGATGATTACCAATACTTGGTATTTGAGAACTTTTTTCATATAATAATTAATTTTAGGCTTCTTTAGCTCTTTCAAGAAGAAAGGGCACAGTACTAACATAATTTAGACAGAGTTTTAAGCTCTGTTTCTCAGCCTGAGACTCTCAGTATAATAAATCATCCAAATTTCAGTATTTACCAATTATAATTTATAGTTACAATTAAGTTTGAGAGGTCTGAAAATTAAAACACAACTCAGCTTTGATACATTAGTATCTTCAAAGCAATCAGCCAGAGGAACTGTAGCATATCAGCTATTCTTATGGATAATGTAATGATAAATCTATAAGACTTAAATCTATAGGATTTACCAAGACTTTCAGAGCATCTTTGTCTCATTACCATCCAGTCAAGTTCATGTGGTAGATATTTCACTGGAAAGCAATACTCACAAAAAATATTACATACAGTGAGTTGCATATAGAAAAGTTCTTCATCTGAATATTTATATTAATGATAAAGGCCCTGAGAAATTCTGTGTGCATTCTTGCAATACATGTTTTAAAAGTGAATGCAGAGTTCTTGCTCCTGTGGATGATGAACAACTAAAATTCTTTTGAATCCTTACTATCTCATATGCTCATGGAGAGAATTTGCGACCTCTTTGCTTATTGCTAAAAGTGAAGTTCTCATGTTAGGGCAGCTGAGATACAGAAATTGCAATCTCATCATGAATATGAACATCCAGCTGGGATTTAAATCCCAGCAATGCAGCACAAAGGGTAATGTATTAAAGCTGAATTCTCATTAGTGAATTGAACCTTCACGTTGTGGAAGGTACAAAATGTCTATCCAAGCTGGAAATTAAAGGAGTAAGAGTAGAAGAAAATGAACAAAGCTCCTCAGAATGTGGCCTTGAAAACTACAAATGTGTTTGTTCAGGAAGATATTTTTAATGAAGTGCCTAATACACCAGTCATACCAACTCATTTTCCTGCAGCTTGGATAATTGAGGTTACAGCTATTTTAATCTCATCTCCTCCTCTTGAATTTAGTGGCATAGATACATATGTTGGCCTGAAGACAGTTCTGTTCTGTAGAACTTTTAGTCTTCTGACATTTATTATCTCTATGCTATAACAGAGACAAAGTCATACTTAAGGTTTTCATAATGGAATTTTGTCTAAACAAGCATTTGGTTTTAATTTTTTTACCAAATGAGTCTACAGGGCTGTGGCCACAACTGTTTTCCTAATTAAAATGTAAAAGTTGACATATGAAGTAGGTGTATATATATATACAGCCCACACTGTATCTTGTGAATGGGGAAGGTTTTGAAGCCCAGCACCTTTATGAGAGCATTCACTTCATTTGTCTGTATTGTCAGCTCAGGCCGCTGACTTCTGTGAACTTGGTTCAAAAGAATTGTTCTCTCCAGATCTGCTGCCATTGCTCATTGTCTGACAGGGCAGTCTACACTGACAGCTTGGCCATCTAAAGGAACAAGCCAAAAAAGAAAAGTTGCAGGCTCTGGGAAATTTTTCCTGTATGCAGCTCAGCTCAGGAAATATATAGTTTCAATGGTAGAAAAAGAGTATTTCATCCTCAAAGCATATGAATACAAATGATATTTTAGCATATATAGAAAGTACAGATATAATTTTTTGAGTCAATAGCTACTAATCCAAACTGAGCATGGTTTACTATCTTTTTCACTGGGGAAAAAAATGGAATCCAAAGAGCTATGCCCAAAATATCAAATTTAGAAACCTAGGTGAGAGCTGATATCTGTACATCAGTTGCAGTGTGCAGTCTATTACTGGTCTGTTTTGACATGTGGATAACTGTGGCTTTTAGGAACAAGTGGAAAAAAACCAAACAAACCTCATGTGTGTCTCATCTGTCACCATGTTAATTAGTGTGTCATTCATCTACTACACTCAACTCTTCAAAGTGGGGAGGCTTTTTTCAAGATCTCTTCTGAGGCAGCGGGCAGTGTTGTCCGCTGAGGTGGTGCAAGCAAAGTAATAACAAAATTCAACCCTTTTAATCTTTGAAGACCCCTGTCACTGATGCTCTATAATAAGCTAAAAAGATTCTGTTATCAAGTCATTTTCTACAGCTGGAGGCAGTGGAGTTTTTAAGGATTTATGCTGTTGTGAAATAAAACTCTTATCAATGTTTATTTCCTGTGGCTAAGACTGTAAAGAAGCATTTGGCTTCCAATCTTTCCAGAATGGACATCCTTGTCCTACAGGAAGGAGGTTGCATAATTCAGGCGGATATACTTTTTTTGTTCAATGAATAGCTGAATTAGTGATTCATAAACCAGGTTATGACCACTTGTACCATTGTATTTCTTGTGTAGTGTCAAACCACATCACTGACTGGTACCTGAGGTTTGTCCAGTTCACTTTGCAAAAGCAGTCTTGAATTGATAATGGTGGCATTGTTATTTTCACTGTCTTGTAAAATTACAAATGAAGATATAAGTGATGCTCTACAGTCTTATTGAAAACTGTTGATAATTAATTTTTAAAATTCTGTGTACCTAATATGTTGCACCTCATTCTGGTGTATCAGTAAATTTTTAAGAAGAGAAAGAGAAGAACTTCATTTGAGAAAGAATTTGAATTGGATGCCAGTTTGGTGACACATCTAAGAGTTGTCCTGGGCTGGACAGCTGTATCTAGTGTCATCTTTGGTAGGTCACATTTCAGGGGAAAGAAATATTTTACGGGGAACTTGCACCTCTGAACAAAATTTTGATTGTGTGTAATGTAACACAAAATTAGTTAAATAGATATTTCGTGGATTTCATCAGAGTGAACAAGACAAAATCTGACCCAGAGCCCAACAAATATACCAGAACTGCCCACTTCCTATGAGATATAATACTCTTTTCACTGTATTTGATGAATGTATGCAACAATAAACTTCTCTCTTCAGAGAAATCTTTTTTGAGCACTCCTTTATGAAGTGCAAAGGTACTCTCCCTGCCTTGTTATCCAGATCCCATTCACAATGTGTGAAGTTATGACATTTTATTCTTTATGTAAATGTATTACAGGGCAGTAAAGCAAATAAAAGGTAATGAGAAGATGAGCTTTGATGGTACTGTAGAAGGAGTGCAGTATTTCAGTGAAACAAGTGTCAGCCAATAGTGCTGCCCTGTTTTATCTTTTTGAACACATTTTGCATTTAATCCTAATGCTCTGCATTAATTCATGTATAATATGCCTGTTGATAACAGGTTTATTTAAAACTCATTAAAAGTTATAGAAAGACGAGGTTTGCATAGAAAAAGGTCTTTGGAACTTTGTCTTTCCTCCTTCCTCCTTTTTCCAGCACTCAGTGTACACAGCAAAAGGCTAATATGGTAGATGTCAATCAAACTTCTCTTGGCTTTACTTGCCAGTATTTCTCAAAAACCTTTATGTGAAGGAAGCAGCCATGGGATCCAGGGCTGCCAACTCACGAAGGCTGTGAGCCTGAGGCAGTCCTAGCTGCCATTACTGCGAATGGGTACCATGAAAAAGGGCTTCAGCACAGAAGAGAGGCCTCATGGTCCAGTGAGTCTTATTTCTGAGCAGGAGACCTTGGTGTTTGTTGGAGGTGCCAGGCTGAGGGCCCTGGAGGGGGTGGCTGTCAGCTGGTGTGCAGCGCAGCACCTGCTCTGCTCCTCTGCTTCTGTGGCTCGCCCATGTACCCAAATCACCCTTGTGCTTCTGTGTATCCCCTCTGGCAGTAGAAATGTAGCTTTTTTTCCCTCCTGCTCATCTAGTTTTTGGCTGTATTCCTAATTCTGCACAGGAGGAGGCATATAGAGTAACAGTTGTTCAAAATTTGGGGATGTGGATACCTGCCCATTTGACACTGGGGGCAAAAAGCATGTATAAACCATGAGGTATGTTAGTCATGTCTAAGTGTCTAACAGCTTTTTCCTTGCTGCTGCCCTGCAGTAAATCTTCCATTATTCATTGTGTTATTTACATTCTAGTACATGTATTTATGCTATAGTATGAAACTGTTTTGTTGAAAGCACTGTAACCTTTTTAACCTGTTTGCCTTTCCTATTTATCATAATTTTTAATGGTTTTTCTGTGATACAATAGGAAGAAATGGTTGCCACAGGGTCTGCAATTGTGAACAAGCAGACACGTAGCTGTCACTTTACCATCTGAGGGCAGAGGGACAGCAGAGGCAGTTCCATGAGGGACCAGGGTCATGCTGTCCCTGCAGTCCAGACATCAGTTTCCTAGCTACATCTTTCTAGTTATACCATGTTTCTGGGGTAATTTTTGCTGCATGCTTTCTGGAGGTCAAAGCATTAGATGTTGTCGGCTGGCTTCAAGGAATAAATGTTTTGCTTTTGAAATTACTAGATGGAAATTTCTGAGTGCTCTGCTGGCAGCAGAGGTGTTTTGAGCATGTTGTCTGCAGACTAATGGGCACAGCACTCTGGGACCTTGCAGTAGGTCACCTGTAAAAAGTCAGGCTTATTAAGGAGCACACATTTCTCTCACACTTGGAATTCAGCTATTGACATCAGTGTTTCACTGAATCACGAAGTAATCAAGTCCTGGACTGTTGGCATTTAACTGAGTAAACGTCTTCCATGGGCTGAAGGAGGAGAGGTCAATATATTATGAATGTTTCCTTGTCTTCCTGGGAAACCATTTTCTGCATTGTCTGGGGAATGTCCCTTTTTTCTCCACTCCCATAATTTGGGGTGATCACAGCTCCCTCAGTTGGTCCTACCTTTACAGTTTGATGTTAGCAGCTGTGACTGCTGGAAGTACATCCTCCATCTACCTGTTTAATTTCCTTGACTTGCTGCCAGAGAGAAAATATTCCTCACCTTTTTGAAGAGGGCGGGGCCCCCTTTCCTCTTCATTTTCCTCTGTAGCCTGCTGATCTCAGTGAAGAAATAAAGAAGCTCCCCTCTGGCAGTCCATAGTGGCCACAGTGAAGGGGGAAGTAATTTAAGGAGAGAACAAACTAGGAAGGAGAGGAATGTGTTTTAGGGGGTGTGGGGAGGGGAAAGACAAAAATATTTTTCTGTTATTTGTGAGTCAACTCATGCAAGGGTCTCTTTGGCACGTGCCTTTTCCACTTGATATGTTGCAGCTTTTACCAGGATTTCCCCACTTTTGTATTTTTTAAACAATTTAGATACAACCAGTTATAACAGTTACTTCTTTTCATTGCTTGGCTTACAATGGAGGTATTGTCAAATTAAAATGATTTCTTGGGTGATGATTTTTTAGAAGTTATTTTTAGAAAAACATGTGCTCTTCCAGAGGTAGAACAAAAAAGTCAAACTTGTTGCAGGAAAAAAAATAAAGCTATTACACAGGTTGGACTGAAACAACAACTGCAGTACAAGTTGAATTTATCAGTCCTGGAAAAGTAGTGGTTGTGAACCAAAGTTAATGAAAAGTCAAGACCAGTGATATTTTATGGAGCTCATTCCATCTGAGGCTGCTTAAGAACAAACATTGAACCTCTAAAGAAAGGACTAGAATAGCTTAATAATGTAGATTGTACTCCTGGATAAAAAAATCAGCTGAAGAACTGGGTAGTTTTCAGCCAGCCAGTTGTTTCTATGCCATGGCTTTGGTATAGTTCCATACTAGTCGTGGCTTTATAACACGTTAGTTTATAACAAAGGTGATTTATCTTTGGTCGTGCATGCTGATGCTAATATTTTTGCATGCAGCTGTTTTAATTATCTGCCCAGAAGACTAAAAAAGAAAATACAAATCATAAGGGAATAGCAGACACTTTTGAAATCAGATTGCTTTCACTTGTACAACATCTGACCCGCTGTCGGTCTTGTGAGGTGAAGCAATTGGGTAGATGCTAATGTAAAAGTGTAGGAAAGGAAAAAGTATCATACATATCTATTACTGAGGATTCTGATTTACTTGCTTAATGGAATTTTCCCATGTCAATAGCATGTTCTAACTCTTGAGCTATGCAATGTCTTACACAATCACCAGCATTTTAAAATTAATACATGAAAATTAGAGAAAGTGTGTCGTCTTTTCTAATACAGCATATCTTTTTCATACTGTTCACTACTAAATTTTTTCTTACGTTAAGATTTGCATTTAGCTTTCCTCTCTGAAGAGCCCATTATAAGTGACTTAATATACAGTGCTGCTGCTGTTCATATACTATAGTGTACCTCAAATTTTTCCTGTCTGATAATTCAGGATGTATGGATTGCAAGAACATTACAGTTACATGTACTGGAATTTTCTAGGCAAAGAGGCCAAGAACCTTTGAACTAAGGGGCAGGAATAAAGACACTATGTCAAGAAGTGACTGTACAAGGCGGCTGAGGAAAGCAACTAAAGGTTTGATAAATCCAGGGGCCAGCCTTGGGAACCAGTGATAATGCAGGAGATGTGCTGGAGTGAAGGAAAGTGATGGTGATGATGTGGAGAATGAGAAATGCTTTAGAGGACTTTTGTCCTAGGTCAGAGATTAAATTGGTTTCCTTTTTCCGAAGTATTGCGGAAGGCTGAGATACTTGGGTATGGAATAGGAATTGGAGAAGAATCATAGTCTTGATATGTGTGGGGTATGCCCAGCCCCTGCCCTGGAGGGATCTCTGCTGAGATAAGAGATTTTGCAATCACCCAGCAGGACTCCCTGGAAAGGCAACCACTTTGGTCACGGTGAGAAAAGACAGACCCACAATCCTTTAGGAGACATTATGCAGATCCCTTGTAACCCATTGGCCTGTACCCATCCTAGATCCTCTGTAATCTATTGGTCCTTTACTGATCCCCTGTATCCCTATAAAAGCAAGCCCTCTGGCCCCTGTGGCTCGGAGACAATTCTCGTCCCTGGCTCTCCTCTTCGCCGGAGGGGATCCACAATAAAGCTCCCTCCGTGCGGAACCAGCCACACGAACCTCTCGTCTCTCTCTCTGGTCTGGCTTGGTCTGGAGGCTGCCCTGCAGAGCTGAGCTGGAATCACGAGCTGATATCACTAAAGAGCTGACAGCCTCTGCAAGGGCCCTCCTGCCAGCAGCTGAGGGAAGACACCGGACCCCGGGAAGGCGATTCCTTTCGGGACTATCTCCCCAGACCGGTCACCTCCTCCTGGGTCAGAGCGGCTGACCCCCATCACCAGCTGTAATAGATATGTGTTATCCAGAAGGAAAAGATGGCAAGGCACCAAAAAGTGATGACATCACACAAAAATTACAGGAAGACATAGCTTATCATTATTGTTCTGTGAATGATCAAGTACACCCAGAAACTAAGTGACCCAAACAGGTTGGTCCTAAATCAGTGTTTATTGCAATTCTTTAGAGAAATTAGGTAAATTTTACAGATTGCTCTGGCAGCCCCACAAAGTCAGGAGTGCAGGGTAGAGGTAATGTATTTTTTATGAGAGTTAAAATATTCATAGATAGCAGCTGAGCTGGTAGAGACAGCAGACTGCTTTCACCTAGGAAACCTGCCAGATAGACAGGTTAAAAGCCCAGGCCACCACTGGGTGTCAGGGTGCTTGTGCTTCCCAGGGGCCCGTGTCACCCCGGCGTGTGGCGCTGGCTCAGCCACGCTCTGCACTGCCAGACCTTTCTGTCTGCTGTCAGAGCCCTGCAGTTGCTTTGGTGCTGAATTGATTTTACACCTTCCTGGCATCAAGCCTAGCAGTATGTGTGCTTTATAGGCTCTCAGTGCATGTGCCTGCTGATTTCCTAACCACATTTACATTGAACTTTGTGTCCTGAGTTTAGTGCTGTCATGTAGAGGAAGCAAATTCTGGGTGGTGCGATATGGCAAGAAATTTTTTGTTTCACTTTGGTTTTTGGCAAGATAAATATTTCGGGGTTGAAGCAACCCTTCAGGATTTCCTGCCTTTTGTTATGTCCTTCACCATAAAATTTTCATTGCTCTGAAATTAATTCAGTTTTTGAGCTTGAAAATGCATACAATTTTGGTGTGGGTTGTCATGTCATTGTACTATCTAGCTAGCAAATGTTTTAACTCAAGGGCTTATTCTAAATATGAGGGTCTTTTTCTCAGCATCAGTTTCTAGTGGCTGGATATATTGTTGTTGATTAATTGTATGGCATATAGATGGAGTCTGGGACAAAAATGCACATATTTTAGAAAGAAAACACAGATCTAAACCTAGTTCCCTAGTTTTGTGTTGTGGCATAGATTCAAACAGCTGGTTTTATCTGTTCTTTGGCAGTACAAATAAGGAGAACTTCAGGAAGCAGCACCTGTGTATATTAGGGGTTTAATTTCTTTTTGGTATGATGGTATATGACACATAAATCAGTATCTGATACTGATTAGCATTTTAATTCATCTCTTGTCATGCTCTGACAAAGAAGCTTCTGGTCGCTGTTTTCTATGGGGTTGCCTTGGAGTGGAGTTTTTTTTTTTAAGTGAATTCTAGAAAACTTAGAATTCTCTCCAACAGTCCTAATTTTTCAGATTGGTAGAGTTGAGATGAAGCAATTTTGTTCCTTTTTTCTTTTAAGAGGTAAGAAACTTGGCTTTGCTAAGACCAAGTCATTTTTTGGTGTCACACACACCAAGGAACTGAAATGTGCTCTGTAGTTCAGTTCCATGGGTTAAAATATCTTTTTGCCATGGAGCACCAGCCAATCCTTTCCTACACTCTTGTTCACTTAAAAACCTTTCTGTAACCCTATGCACCTGTATCCAGGGCATTCCTGAATGATCTTCAAGGAAACTAATGGTATCTACCTAAGCAAAGAGCATAATTGATAATATTCCCCTGTATTATAGAGATAAATTGCTTCTAGATGAAACCACACAAGGAGAGTTTAGAATTCTCTTTGCCATGATTTTAATCAAATGATTGCTTTCATTTTTGTTTTATGATATTTGATGTTTTGTTCATTATGAATAGTATTAAGCCAATGTAAATAAAATAATTACTGAGAGGAGGTGTATTTGACGAGACAATTCATGTATGATTAAACTCCAACTTTGTTACATTTACTTTTTAGACATTAGTTTCAAAGAGATTTTTTTACTAATTTATTTTTGGTTTAGTTGATACAACCTAATTTAGCATTCATGTATAGTGTCGTATAAATAAGGTGGACTAACCCTGTGATTGACTGAAAAATTGTTGAAGTGTCAAATGAATGATCCCCTTTTTTAAGACCAGGTATTGTTCAAGGGAGTGGTTTCTGGTAGCTCTACGGAATACAAATTGCAAAAAAAGCTACAAGCTACAGATACCGATCTTAACATTCAAAGCAAGGATTCAGTGTTCAGGAAAGTCACTGGAATAGCAATTCTACAGGCTTTGTTGCACAACCTGATTTAAAACAGGAGCCAGCCTTTCAAGTTTTTCCTCTTTGTTGAGCCTCTGTTCTTTGTAAATAAAGTTGAAGGAAAGACTCAGGTATGAGAAAAGCTGTTTCTCATTCCTATCCAGTTATTGGCCTTTCTGGCAATGCAAACACGTTGGTTTCAGGTACAAATACTTTCAGTTGGCAGGAGTGTGTGTGCATGTGTGTGACTGACCCAGCTCACAGCTTCCTTCATGTCCTGGTAACCAAATTCCATTAGTTGATGTCATCTAGATTCGTACTGATGGATCACCTGTAAAACTTTCCAATCTCTTTAGTCCCTGGAAGAAACTCTTGCTTAAGAACAGCAAGTACTTCTCATTCAAAAGCACACTCCTTGGAGAAGTTTTGCTCCAAGTGACATAAGATTATTATGGAAAATGTAGGAAGCTGCAGCAGAGCAAACGTTAAGCCCGTGGTGTAGAGTGAAAAGGTCAATAAATTATATATACATATGTATTTTTAAAAAAAAATCTGTTTCTGGTGTATTTCAGGAAACTGCAAAGCTGCTATTGCAGTTATGTGTCTTATGACATGTCTATATTGGAGACAGTGTTGTAACTATGCTGGTTTGGTCTGGTTTGTTCATTAAGGCAATTCACTTGCTTGGACACATAATTTTAAGTTTATCTATCAATGAATGGCTTAAAAGCCATTGTGGTAGAGCAAGAGGCATGTTGGGCTTGCACCATCACTTTCATTTCAAAGAGTAGGAGAATTTCTTGGAGTTTACCTTTGTTTTTGTAATTTCTGCCTCACTCTATGGTAATGTTCCTGTGGCTGAGTTGTTCACTGAGACGAAGGGAACATACATCACACATATGTGTTCATGGGGCAGCTGCAATGCTCTCTGTCTGTTTCTCTTTGAGTTTACATAGTGTTTTGTGTGTGTAAACTGACAGCAAGTGCTGTTTCTGGAAGAAACACTGTCAAGTTATGTAATACTTTGATACATAGTGCTCTTTAAAATGAACGTGGGAATTTTGGCTTCAAAACATGAAAGAAATGTGAATGCTCTACCCTTCCACCCTTTTACATGTGCAGATAGATGCATGCTGTATTCTTATGAAGGTAGAAAGAAGGTATTTGAAAATAGAGGTCATTCAAATAAATATCTTCATCAATTTTATTCCTTGGACTCTCTGATTAATTTCTCTTTGGTGGTGGTGTTCATGTCATTGCACATCTACTGCTGTTGCTGTTCTGACCAGGACACCTTTCAGAGCTCAAAATACTTAGTGTTTAGGCAACAAGTGATAATGGTTCAGAGAGTGAAAGAGAGATGATCCAGAAGAGTTACAGATGTCACTGTAGGAGACCCACTATTTACTTCTATTTATTTGTATCTTCGCATGTGTGTAACCACTTCTTGTGTGTCTGTATTTATATATGCTTTAAAGAAGGGCAACTAGCATATATATATCAATGTATATTGACACATATCAATATATATCTGTAGTAATACAAAAGTTTATATTAGAGTAGGGAAGCTCCTCATTAGGATCAAAATTTGGATTAATCTGAATTTATACCTCTAGCAGATAAGGCAGGTGTAGGGTGAAATATTTTCCTGTGGGATTCTAGATCTTTTTCTCCTGGCAATTGACTTATAAATACCAGCATTTGATTACATCAGTCCATTAAAAAAACCCAAACAGTAAGGTCTTCAGACATATGTTTTTACCCATGGGATTTACAAGTGCTTTGTACTGAAGACTCAGGAGTGTCCAAAGGAAATTGATTCACCCTAAGTCAAGGACGCCATCCATTCTTCCCTCGGTCTGATGGATAAATTTTCATAAGGGACCTGTAGGAGTTCCTCTAGATCCCTCTCCAGCATATCAATTACATTAAGTGACCGATCTTGCTTAATGTAGGAGTATCAGTGCTTTTTCACGTGACCTGTTAGGATGAAGTTCACAGCTGCTAAAGATATATCTCGCAAGATCAGGCCCTCTGCTAGTGCTAGATGAGTCATGGAAATCAGAAAAAAATTAATGTGCTGCTTAGGTTAGTTCTACCTGGAATGGAGTGGAGGCTGTCTCTCTTTTTACAGGACTTGGAAGCACAATTGTGCCTGATATTTGTCTCAGAAGTCCCATTTATGAGTAATTCCTTTTCACTGATCAGGCAGTCTGGCACGTACAAGCACTTGGTGTCTACCCACCCACACTTTGTTCTTTCTGTCTTCATCTGAAATATTCCACTCTGGGGCTCAGTAATACAAATTTGGTGAACAAATGATATGCTACAAGAGGGAAAATATAATACAGAGTAAATGAGTTGGTTGCTGCTGCTTTCCAAGTGCCTGAGCTTTTAGAACAACTCATGAAACCAGAGATTTTCAGTTTTCTTTTAACATTTCCCAGTTCTTTATGTTAAACTATATGAACTCTTATTCAAGATAAAGTATTGGTGTGGTAAAGCTTTTTATTCCATTGAAGGAGAAAAATGGGAAGGGTCTTAGCAGTATATTATTAAAAATACAAACGCACCTGGCTTTTTCTGTAACTGTTCAATGTTCGCCAGGTATACAGTACTGCTAATCATAACATATATTTGTACATTTTTTTTAAGGTTTAAAATATACTTTTTATTTTGCTGTCAATTACAAAAGACTGAAAGATCCCATGGCATTAGATAGACTCTGAGTGTGAGCTGAGATTTCTTTCTGCCTAAGGTGCATGCCAGTTGTCTTTAGGTAGGATGCAATGGCCTAGAGCATCAAGCAGGATAAAAACTGGTTGTTGTTATTAATAGTGATTATTGCAGCATGGTTATACTGTTTATCTTGGGTGTACAAAGCCGTCTTCTGTGACTTTCAGTGACATAAAAACCACTTTTTCTGTCCTATGATCTTTTTTCAGTCATTTTCCTGATGCTGTATGTACAGAAGCTTGAGTTTTTACAACAGGAGGAGGAGGAGGTCCTTCCAAGTTCAGGATAGGCTTTGCTGTGGTGAAATCCATGGCCTTTTTTGAGATCAGCAGTTTACTGGAGTCTCTAAGGTGATTAGATATGGAAATGGGAGGTAGAAGGGAGGTCTCTGAGGTGACCAGGGGAGGCATGTTTTGGTACCATGAAAAACTGAAAGTATGATAGCTCCATGACCGAGTAAGAATGAGACAAGTGTTTAGAAAGTCAGTGAGGGACAGGTTACTTCAATCAAAATCGAAAATGGGCCTGGATTAGAGGAGATGTCAGAGAGAGAGAGAGATGAGGTAATTTATGATACAGGTGATATAGAGCATCATGCATTTTGTGTTATTGAAAACAGCTTCCCAAATGATTCCTGACCTCCCATGTCCTGACTCTCCCTTCTTGTTCTCTTTTCAAGTAATGGTTCTTGCTTAGCTGTCTTCTTAGATTTCTTTCTTTCAGAATATTCCAGCACTCCCTAACTCTGCTAGTGCACTATTGAATTAATTAGGATTGGTGCTCTAAGGCACTGGGAAAACCCAGTAGAAAAAAAATAGTCTTGATTTCTTGTTTATGGAATAATTGTTTCTGGAGCATAAATGAGGTCAAAAGAAATTTTCCATGGGAGGTTGAAAACCTGCTTTCAGTATACCTGTGTAGTCCTGGTGATTACAGCTGGTTTTCACATAGTGTTCTGAAGGGAGGATTTGTCCCTGCAGTTTCTAAGCTGAGAGGAGTAGAATTAAGACTTTGCCTAATTAGTACTACATTTTAAAGGTCTATTTTAAGCTCTCTTCCTTCAGTCTCAACCATGTGATAGTTTCCAAAAATGTAATTTAATCATATCTGATTGCTTGCTGGAATCTGCAATTAACCTAGGTGCAAGGGAATTAACAGTATTTGCCAGGTGTTTCATAATTTACCAGGAGCTGCCTGTGCCACATATATGTTAAGTGTGTTGTTGGCTGTTTAAATTTATCGGCTAGAATATTTTAAGCTTGTGATTGAGTAATTTGTATTGCTTCCTTCCATTTCTATCCCTAGGATGACTCAGATACGAAATACCATGTAATTATATTCTGTATAATATCAAACTATCCCTTGCAATTATGCCACATTTAGTTGTTCTTTTGAAATATTAGAAGCTACCTATCTAGGAAGTTATTTTTGGGGTGCAATTGGTTGCTAGGGTGAAGATTAATTTTCAAGTAATTCTAGACATATATTGAATAAAAAAACCCATAAAACTCTTTTAAAAAATTAGTTCTCATCTTAGAAATCCAATTCCATCCAAAAAGGATAGAAGTGGTTTTAGAAAATATAATTTTCTGTAGGACTACATTTTTGTCCTGCTTGAGAGTCAGTTCTTGCATCATTTGCATAATTAAAAATGGGAAGAGAATGGAAAAATTGGCCATCTGCCTGCAGGAAAATATTTTACTTGGTATTTGGAGTGTGTTTCTGAGATCCAGATTAGTACTCTAATCCTTCTCTGAAGCCCTCTTGCATTATAAATTTCAGAATTGCAGGAAAATCTCAAGAGACTTTCACATAAGCTTTGTACTTCATTTAGTTCTAGAGTTTCTCGAAGGTCGAATTTCAGACAAAAGTAAACCTCAGCTTAGTTCTGGGTTCAGAATTCACAATTGTTACAAGTTTTCACACCTCACGATTTGGAAGATGGATTTCTGCTCTCTGACATCTCTCTTTGTCAGACTTGGAAAGGTGCACACTCATTAGTATCTGAAAGTCCCTGGAAAATTATTGTGGAAACGAATTGTGAAGAGAAATATTTTAACTGGAATACTTGCTTAAATGTAGCAGCAACTCTGAGATTTAAAAGTTCATATGTAGTCCATGGTGGCCAGGAGGTTATCAGAAACTCTGGCTTCAGACCACCATTGGGTTGGAAGATATCACAATAAGCCCAGCACAAAAGATAAAATCACTCTTGCCTCATGATTTCATCAGGCATTTGAGATGATGAAACTTTCATTTCCCTAGTACAAAGCAGCAAGTGTGTGCCAGAAGCACAGGAATGTGGGGATCTGCAGTGAGTTCTGCACATCTCCTGTTACCTGTTATTTACATTGAAACCGGGAAGAAAATTGCTCAGTCCATTTACAGCTCTTTTACTGCTTATAGAACTCGTGAATACTGTCTTTCACTGAAAAGAATGTGCAGATCTTACATTTCCCAAGGAATAATGCATTCCCATAAAGCTGTCAGAGATTCTAAAAAAGCAAAAGATAAGGGGAAAACGGCACAAACCCAAAAGATTTGACAGTTTATCGTTGTCTGAACAAATTGCAATTGATGTAACCATATCAGAGACTTGCAGGTGTTTAGATTTTGAGATGACATTTGAGACTGTAAAAGTACTATTTGTAGCAGCAGCCGTGATAAATATAATCCTGTCTGAAGCTCTGTGTGCCCCCCGTACTGCCAGGACTTTAGAGGAGGAGAAAAGGTACATTTATAACCACATACAGAGAAGTTAACAAAAGTTACTGAAAGATTTTTGAGACTGTGAGCTGCCAAAACCAGCTAACTCCTCTAGCCAAAATAGACTGCCAAGTGATTTGCACAAATGTGTGTGATGCTCCAGAAACGCCAATCTAGACAATTGCATTTAAGTATTTTCGGTTTGGGGTTTTTTTTCTTTTCTGGTAAAATCTACACACTTAAGGGAACAATTGTCTATGGAAACTAGTTTCCTCTCCAGTTTACAGTCTGGAAAAGCCTGATCCTGACTGCTGAAGTGACCCTGAAGACTAGAGAACAGGATATTGTACAGTGCTTGCTGGCGTATATATCTAGTTTTAAACGTTTGGCATCTCCATTCTGCTTATGGAGAAGCAAAAGGAGCAGTCATTCCTACATTTGCCCCTGAGCTTTCTTCCCATTCTGCTGCTTTCTCCCCAGCTTTGCCTTTCCACTTTAACTTTCTCTGTTCTCTGCTATTTTCCTTCTTTCAAACCTTTATATAATTATATGTTGTTTTCTTTCTTCTTTTTCATTTCATCACTTTGTATATTTCTCATTATTATTGCTAAGTCACTAAAATGGGCTTCTTTCCTGTCTTGCTGAGTCAGACTTTTTGGAGAGGTTGCCTTTGATGAGTGATTTCCAGAAACACTGACGTGGTGGAGTCATGGAACGGTCAATGAAGGTTAACAGTCCAGAGGTAATTAGAAACCTCTGTGTTATTTTATTACCATGGAAGCCAAGTTCCTGCCAATGATGGTCTTGTTAAGAAGATGTCAAGTCTCAAGAAGATGGTTCATTAGTACAACAAGTCATGCATTGGTAGACTCCTGAGCAGAATGTAATGGATCCTGAAAACAGACAATAGTTAATGCCCTTCTGGAAACAGACCTGGAAGGCAGTGACCCTTTGTGCATGTAAAATGCCAGAGATCTTGCAATGATGATTCAATAAGTCTTTTTAGATTTGAAGATCCCAAACTGATGTTTATACATAGGAAAAACTTGCTTCAGGCAGTTTTCAGAGGCTCCTGTGAGCCACTAAAAAAAGAAAGTTGATTTTCCAAGAGAAGCAAATACCACTCAGTATATCAGAAAAAATTATATGCCATGCATAGTGAAAATGGAGTAAGTTGGGGTTTTTTTCCGCAGTTTTCTCTGGTTTGTTTTTGCTGGGTTTTTAAAATGCTTTTGTTAAGACTTTGAATTCAGCTGGGTTTGCAGAAGTGTTGGTGCAGAGCTCTGCCTGACATTTTGCTCAGCCAGTGCAATAAAGGATGAGCCAGCATTGTTAGAACTCTGCGGGTGGTTGAATATACTGGGAAATACACATTTCACTGAGAACTTGGAATTCAGGCATTCTGTGAATTATCACAAATATGGATCAAGTACCTTTGTCTGCTGATACAGGGTTTTCAGTGTGTTTCAGAAAATCTGTTGCCATTTATTGCTTGAGCTGAGTCTGAGTAGACTCATCACCACCCTTTAATCTTTTTGCAGGTTTTCAGAAAAGCTCTTAATATACTGCTTCATGTTAAAAGTTGTCAGCACCATTGGCAAGCAATAAAGATGAACATGAAGGAGTTGTACTTTTCTGGATGTGATTAATTTTGGCACAGTACTTGTTCCCATGGCTAAGCCCTGTGTGCACTGCTGTTCTTGTCAGGTTCGTTATGTGTGTTTTCTCTTTCCAAGGTATTATGTCTTCACTGTGAAACATTCACTCAGACTCAGATTTGGCAAACAGGGTCTGAATCTAGCAGCATGCTGGTTTCCAGGAAAAAATAATTTGTTCCCTTGGAGGGAGGGAAGGGATTTGGATTTTAAAATGCTTCATTGTATTTTATAACACAGAACTTGCTTTACATTTCTGTATATAATATTTCATGAGCAGTTGCTTAGAAGTGACCTTGATGATCACTGAGTAAATTATAACATACTATGTGAAATTTCAAGTTCTGTTCCTAAATGTTAAATTCTATAAAAGTAGTAATAGCTCAGAAGTTAAGATACTATTAGCATGACTGTTTACAAAATTGGGTTTTTTTCCAGCTTAGAGCAGTATTTAATGAGTGAATTTTTTAAGTATATTTTCCCCTCTAAGAAGCCTTGAAATTTTAACATGGCTAAGGAAACTAAGTAGAGGCACAGGTATTGTGTGTAATCTCCTAGGTCATCTGAGAGAGACTTAAGAGGAAACAGAAGTGGTTTAAAGCTCTTCTAAATTAGATAATGTTTATAGAGACAGAAATTCCTATATGAGGTTGAGCTGAAGGTTCACCTAGTTCACTCTTCTATTTCCAACAGAGGCTACATAGAAAAAAATCAAAGAATCTTACAGTATTTTACTCCTCATCTCAATTTGCTAAGAAAGCACAGAGCTTGTTATGAGTATGGCACAAATATGAAGAGGTGTTAGTATTCAATACCTGTGCTAACCGTCTCCTGTCAGATCTTCTCATGGTGCATAAAGTGAACAACAGAAATAGCTTCTAAATATCAATAGATTTTTATTGCTGGGGCAAAAAAAAAAAGATATAATCCTAAAAACATTGAAAGATCAGTGACAGCTCTTGAGGTAAGTGTTTATATTTGCGTTGCAACATAAGCAAGTGATCTGTAGACAGTTGTCTTTCAGCTTCTGTAATGCTTTAAGATAAATGCATGTTTATCTGCAAACCCAAAATCCATCATGGCCAGGGAAGATTTGTGGTAAAATGAGGCTAGTTTAGTGGTGAACTTGAAGTCTATAGAGATGTTTCTCAGCAATGTCTACCCATAGCTTTAATACGCTAATCCAAACTTCTCTTTTTTATTTTGGGCATAATTTATTTTGCTTTACATAATGCTGACATTCTGGGAAATTTTGCCTTCATGAAGAACCTTTAAATAACAATAATGATAGCTAAGTAGCAGATTTTGGCAGTTTAAGAAACAAAATATTCCTCCTCAAAAGCACATTTAAATTAAGACTTCATGTTTTGTTGATTCCAGCAAACTTTTGATTTAACACAGATGAAGGATACCAAGTTACCTGGTCCAGAAGTCTGAAATTGTGCTTACTCCCAGATTAGTTCAGGGAGAGATGGGAGCAGTGCTGCCCTCTCATTTCATTCTTGTCATAAGAATTAGGACTTGGGAACAACTGTCCATTTTTGTCTGCAGTATTTGCTGCTCTGAAGCTGCCAGCTCAGATGCCTGTTTTATGGTGAATGATTATCACTGTTAGGCCTGAGGTGAAACCAGTTCCACAGAAAATATATTGATGAGTATATTTTTATAATAGAATCATTTTGAAATGAAAGTAATTCTTCTGTTTCTTGAACTATAATTTTATCTACTGGCGAATAAGGAATTGCATATTGTAGTAGCTCTTATTTCAATCGAATCTGTGTAAGTTGTGATACAGACTTCAAGCCAGCAGGATTTGGGTTTTAATATTATTATTAGATGATTATATCAATCAGTATGATGAGTTTCTGAACTTTGTTATTCCAGTTCAATACAATCTTCTGAAATTTAAGGGCTTGAGTATGAGTTGCTTGAAGCCACTGGAATGTGGCTTTCAGCCAATGTATTTGTAATATAGTTACTTGTTAAGAGAAAATACCATTGTACATTTTAATCTTCTATACTGCCAGTACTGAAGGAAGCCTCCCTCATCTCTTTTGCTCAGTGAGATAATGTGGCTGATAACCTTTATATAGTTCAGGGACTTACTTCATTGCTTTCTAATAGAGTTTCTGGAGAGTATAGATTGATGTTACAATGTCAAATGGCCATAGGCCCTCAGGGAAATATGCTCCCATTAATGGACTTGTTAATGATTATCGTTGGAGAGGCTCTAATAGTATCAGATGTAAACCTTGTCACAGCCGTCCATCTTTCTCTTGCAGATATGGAGATGCATCATTAATTCACACAGAGGTTCTCAGATCCTCAGAGCTGTGCACATTGATGCCGTATGATAATGTCTGAAGGAAATTAAAAGCTGTGTGTTATCAATTTAATATTTCAAATTTCTATTTCCAATTAATATGGTCTAAGAGATAAGAGGAATTGAACCACAGCAGTACTATGGGTCATTCAGAAGAGATCAAATGCAGATTATGCTTCTGTCAGTTCCAGCTTCACTATGCTCCTTGCATCCTCTCTGAAAGGGATGAGACAATGTAGACTTACATCAGTGAAGTCTCTCAGCTGAAAAGTTAAAAACATATATCCTATGCAAGCACAAAAAAAAAAAAAGGCAATATAAAAGAGTTTACAGAATCTAGAATAGTTTTTAAACTATTTTTTTGAGTTTTTAAACTTTATTAAAGTATAATAGTGTCTTTTCCTTTATCATGACTTTGATGGGTATATTCATAATGCATTGAGTGCAACAAGTCTCAAGCTGTCTCAAATTTGTAGCTTTAGGCCCTCTAGATTAATGACCTGTTTGATAATTATTTGCTGAAATGTGAAAATTTGCTTAGGAATATTTGGTTTGGTTTTTTGGGGAGTAGCTCTGACAGGAGCACGTGGAAGAGTGAAAACGTGAACAGCACACTACTGGAACTGGGAGATCCATAGATTCTCTTGAGTCCACCCAATGATGTTCCCATGTGGGGGAAAATTTTAAGAACATTTTTTGCACCTGCCTCTGAAGTGTAAAGCAGCTACAGCATTAATCTGCTGCAAACTATGAAACTGAGAGAATGTTAGTGAAATGCATTTAAGGAATTTTTGAAAGGAGTAAATTGTAAGGTCCAAGTCTGGAGGATGCTATCTATGTCCATATGCTCCATGCTTTAATGGATATAGATGAAAGATTGAAGAAAGGAAGGCCTTGCAGGGCTGGAAAAAGATGCAAAAATGAGTACTGACAAAGGAAATTTACATCAGACACTCTTTTATGAAGGGCAGCAGTAAGGGAAGTCATCTGTGAAATCAGATCTTAATGCAGCAGTGGTAGAGAATTCCCGCTTGGTGCTCCCAGCAGTCAGGGTGGGGACACCCTTAGCTGTGGCTATCCTGGCTGGGGTCAGGAAGGGTCAGGATGAGGTGCCACAGCTCCTCTGCTTACTGCTGCCACAGGGAGTGAGCAGAAGCTAAAACACAAAGCTCTCAAGTAAGGCTTCAGTACTTTTAGCTTTATGAGAAGAAGAAATCCTATAAAAAGCTTTATTTCTAGTATTTCCACCCACACTGATGTTCACTTGAGTCTCACATTGCTTTTAAATTATTGACAAATCTAGGAAATGAAGGAATCTAATTATTTCTCTCCAATGAACAACTGCAAACATCTGCTATTGGTCCAGCGCTGCTATAAAATATAATTTTATTAAGTTTCTTCTATGAGTCAAGAAAGGAATCAGTGCACTTTTTCCAAAATCTTACATATTCTTCTGGCATTATTCTTGCTGCAGTACACTTTGCTCTTTTTTAAATCCCAAGACTGAAAAATCATGCTCACTTTCTTCTTCTCAGCTCTTTGGACATTGTCTTTTATAGGGGGCTGCCAAGCCTTACAGGTTTTTGACAATATGGAGTGTGTATTGTAAGGTCTGTAACAATTATCTGGCTTGCTGTGAAATTTTGGAGAAGTGAAACATTAACATTATTTGTGCCATTTTACTTCCACTTTTCACAAAGGTAGTTCTGTTTCTCTCATCCAGATTCATTTGTTGTGGTTTTTGTGTTGCAGTCAGAAATACAAAATTTGCCACCTATTCATCTCAGTCTGTTTGTCACACTTGTCACCTGCTTTTAATTTCCCCCTAGGAAGTCCCTTCCTATCCCCATTGTATGGTTCTAATTTTAATAATCCCAGTCCCTCCAGAGCTCTTTCCCCAAAGAAATATTTCACTGTACACATCACTTAGTGTGTTGATATTTCTTGTTAGCATGCAGCATTGGGTTAGCTCCTCTAGATAACCTTGATAAATTAAAAACTGGCTCATCAATATTCAATCAACCTAGCTCGTTTATCCAAATGTCTGATTTCCTTTCTGTCAGAGCTGAGCTAAAAAGGCACTGCAAAAATAAATGGAATTAAAATTGCATATTTTTCTTTGAAACAGAAGTTAAAATTCAGTCTGCTAATCAGTCACCTTAAATGCCCTGGTTTATCAACGGTGAAATAACATACAGTGGCAGATATGACATAAAAAATTGTTAGTTTTCATTAGACAGTTGCTCTTTGAATACAGTGAACATCTAATTGAGCCTCTATTAGGAAAAGTTGGGAAAGCTGGGTTTGGTCTGTCCTGTTCTTTGTATAACTATTGACCCTTTCTAATTCTTCTACATATTTTTAAAAATTTATAGAGGTTTATATATTCCAGAGGGGGCTGGGAGGCAGGTGGGATGAGCATCCCATGGACTTATCTTGTAGCATAATGACTGCAGCATAATTTTCCAAATCTCCCTTCATCTTGTGCTTCATTGCCTTTTGCAGCTTAGAGATCCTCAAACACCCTTTTGTGTTTGCACCATTCCTATTCAGTAGTTCTCTGTAACTGTTTCACTCAGCTGCTTCCACTGCCTGGGACCAGTCCTTGTGTCTGTTGCCCATCATCTTGGTTTTGCAATGTAGCATATGAGTTATTTGAGGGAAATGACAATGTTGTTTCAACTTTATATCAAAAATCTGACAGCACAGCATATGAAAGGACTGGCTCACATGAATTCACCAGGCCAGGCTTTTCAAAAGCCCCAGAGGTTTGGGGGGCCTGCACCGTGATGCAGTAAATAGATCTGGTTGTCAGCAGGCACATGGGCAGCAGCATTGCCACTGAAGGGCCTTCTCATTCCTTCCTGCTTGAGAATGGCTTTCTTTGATGTCCTGGCAGGGACCCTGTAGCTCCAGGATGTCCTATGATATAGGCCATACATATATATGTTCCTGTATATATTCATACATATATATATATGTACGTATGTTCCTAAAAACACTGATGTGCTCCTTTCTCAATGGCTGCTGGAAACAGTCAGCACTGTCAACCAACAGGAGGCAAACAGAGGCCAATCTTTCATCACAGTACGTAGACCTCATTAACTTATATATAGTGTGAACCCTGAAGGATCTAATTCATCCAATCAAAGTTTCCTGGGAGTTTATCAGCTGGGTTCATTCTTTATTGTAGCCGCTGTGCTGGAAACAGAGGTCTTCACAATTCTTTGGTTTGCCTCTGTGTTCAATGACTTCTAATTTTGTAGGGAAGATATATTCCTATTATTGGAGTTTCTTTTGGGGTTGTTTTGGTTTGGGTTTTTTTTGGGGGGGCTGGGGGTGGCTTATCTGTTCCAAAGTCAGAAATGTATTTTGCTGAGCTCTGCATATTGTACTAAAGTTAATCTACATAGGTTTTTCATTAAGACAGTTAAAATTATTTCATCCCTGCCATATTAAAAAGCCTAAGGTCAAGCAATTTCCCTTTAAACTAATTTATGCAAAATATTTAAAGGAAATCCTGTGGGTTTAAAACCTTAAATTTAAAGTAAAAGTACTGCTTTAAAGGGAAAAATTAAAACCCAATATTTTAAAATTAAGTCAGATGACTTTTGATTAAACCCTGATAAGATTCAAGAGCTTGATTCACTTTAAAGGCTCAGGACAGTTATGCTAATCTTAAAGGAACCAAAGAAATTCCTTCAGACAGTGTATATCCACTACAGAGAAAAAATACAAGGGGGAATGCAGGCACAGAACTGCTATTCAAACATGTAATGTCTTCAAGTTGTTGCACTTTTATATTAGATCAATATTTCCTAGTGGGACTGGCAGTGCATTTTTCAAAAATGAGCAATAGCAAAGCATATACAGTGACAAAGATGCCACTTGATAGCATCAAAACCTTGCTCTACTGGTTTTGCTGCCATCTGTGGAGAAATGTAACCTGTGCAGGAATGAACTTATGATATGGTTTTTCATCAATAACTTCTTTGTGTGTTGGTCCAGCCACACATTTGCCCTGGATTAAAGCTGCCAATTTGAATTCTATAAAACAATGTCCAGTTTTGTTATTGAAACAGTGCACAGGAGCAGAGCCATCCTGCTGCTGGTGTTACTGTTCACCAAAAGGATTTTTAGAAGGAGGAAGGAAAAATGTGCTCATTTCAGAGTTAATTGTCGATGTTTAGAATGTCTGGTGCTTCTTTAAAGTACTAGACCTGCAAAATAGGTTTTGCACAATTTATATGTACTTGATCAGTACATCAGACTTCTCTGCTATGTTGTTCCTGCAAGGTACACAGTAAACATCCTTGGGAATATGTGCTTGGAAGATGTTCCATGTCCTCTGTTTGGTGTAATTCATTTCCTTCTACTTCAATAAATGGTTTTTTTTCTGTAAGGTTTTGGTTATGGTGTAGGATTGAATCGGTGGACACACCTGAAATGAATAACAGGTGAGAAGGGGGTGTGACCTGGGACACTGGCCAGAGAATGGAAGTCAGAGACTACTTAGAAGGTACACAATACTTTGTTGTTTGCATTACAGCAGATAGAAAAGAAATAAATATTTATCAGTAACAAAAGCTTGAAATCTGCGGTCTGGAACAGAACTGATATACAAATTCAGTGGGTAGGAAACTTTGGTAACCACAGTAACAGTAGGCAGCTTCAGCCTTTTGAGTTATTCATTCTTGCAACAGGGTTTCAATACAGCAGTGGTGAAATTTTTGCCTGTCCCTTGGAAAAGTCAAAACAGACCCCAAGGATGATGATGTGGAAGAGAAAACTCTGAGTTTGAATTTTGATAGAGAACAAAATTTTAATAGAGAACCCTAAGTTTCCACACAGATTACTGTCTTGTATGTACCTGCTCAAATGTCTTTCCAAGGAAGAACTAAGAGGAATCTCCTTCCATTCATTTTCCAGTTTGTTCACTTAGCTCTGTGAAATGCAGATTTTCATGATACTAAACTGGAAGCTGTGCTATTTATGTTTCCTTTTAAACAATGTTTGGATTTCATAGTAGTTCACATTTTGAAGTCAGCCTTAAAATCTGCAGTTATGTTGCTGCATAAGGAATGGTGTTCTGAGGCATGGAGCAGTGGCATAGCCTGTCAAACCCAAGAGGCTGCCAGTGGTAAAATCCACAATGTATTCTCTTCTCTTTCTCCTGTCCTTTGCACAGAATTCCTTTGGGCAGCATCAGGGTGGTGGAGGGAGAGAAAAACTATGACAAATTCTTTTTAGCCCTCTGTGCACTGGACTTCAGTCCTGGAACTAGACTACAATAATACCTTGAAAAACAAGCTTGACCATGAGGATGCTTACTAGTGAATACAAAGCCAAGCACAATTTTGTAATAAAATAAGGAAATGTTAAGTTTTGTTTAAACACCTTTGTTCTCAGAAGTTTTCTTTTTATGATCATGAAGATATTGATGCATGAAAAAGTAATTTCTGGCTAGTGATCCAAAATGCATTCCCAGGCACATGTGGGAAAGCACCAAGGCTGCTGGGAACGGACTCAGTCGCCTCTGGAGCGAGATGGCAGTGGTGCTCCTGGCCTTCTCCTGTATCTCAGATTTCACACTGTGTCTCTCCTTGCAAAGTCCCACTCTCTCTCAGCAGACGCTTGCCCAGCAGGAGTGGATTTCTTGGGGCAGGTTGGCAGGGTGTCTGCAGCCCTGTCAGCTGGGCTGGCTGCTGAGATGCCAAGGTTGGAGAGCCCCAGTGTGTATCTTGGAACCCCTGGGGCATCCACTGGGCTGTCTCTGTGTGCACAGTCCAAGTAAACTCTCAAAAATATAAACTTTTAAAATATTAACTGGTTAAGTAATGAAAATCCTCTTTAGATAATTAAAATGCTATGCAGATGATGGTGGCTAGCCAGTGCTAGAAAAGATTGCTGGTGACTTTTATTTTAAAATAATAAATCTAATAACAGAAACTTCTTGCTAGGATGAGAAAAACACTTCTTTGCCTTAATGTTGTGTTGTACACATTTTTCCACTTTAATGCTAAGGGTAGCCAAAAAACATGAAAAAAATCTATAATTAGCTCCAGCTTTACAAGTATAAATCCATATGCTGGTTAGCCTTTAGAAAATAGCCATTTGTGTTAAATTCATCAAGAATTTCTCATTAAAAACTGAGCGCACATGAATTAGTTTGACAGGGAAGAACTGCTAGAGCATTTGCTTAGATTTGGCTCTGTGTGTTCCCAGCCTTTGTCTTCACTGCAAGTGTTGCTGCCAGCTATTTCACCCAGCCTAGCCCCAGCCTTGGAGCCCAGAGTGATTTCATTAACAGATGATGAATTATGAGAACTTGTACTGTGGCTTGTGGTTGAAGTCCTGCTGCATTAGTACTTTGATTCTCAGCTGCATTTGAATATCATGCCACAGACCCCATTAGGCTGGCATGTTTGGACTTGAAGCATATATTGAAATAAAGTCTGAGGTCTCTGTGATTGGATGGGAGTTCAGCTATAGAAAATATATATCTATACAGTTTTTGTTATATTGCAATGAAAGGAGGCTGAATAAAGATGTGAGTAAGCAGCTTGTCAGAAATATTCACAACACTGACAGCAGATTCAGCTTGTGAGGCTGAAGCGTTTTCATTGTGGGGTCTCTGAGTAACCCTGAAACAAGATGCTGCTTTACCTTTTTCTGTTTACACTAGGAAAATCTCCCCAAAAATCTACAAGTGCTTTTTCTTTTCAAAGCACAGACACTGAAAGGAGAGGTGAAGGTGATGAAGGAGAATGCTAAAATATGAATAGAAGTTAAAATTATAGCAGCCCCTATTCTACTAAAGCAAAGTTCTCTGCATTACCATGAATTTATAAGCTCTCTTCAGGAGCTGCAATGCTGAAACTAATTCGTTGTTAGCTTTGTTTTAAAATGCTTTAGATCGTGAGTTTAATTATTTGATTAACTGAGTTGTCTTCATGTTGAGTCATCCAAAATTTGGGTTGTGAACTGCCTACTATATTTGTCTGTCTTCATGAGAAATTCAGTTCTTCTGCCTTTGTTTTTTTTTTTTTAGGTAAGGGTACAAAGAGCTTAAAAAAAAAGGTATAGCATGGAACAAATACTTATAATTGACTCTATTCTGTGTGTCTTTCACCTGGTTAAATTTCCTTAGCATTGGCTAATACGCATTATTCTGCCCACTTTCCTCTAAAATTTAAATAAATTGAGTGAGTGCTTATTACTCCTTGGTTCATTATCACCCAGGCTCAGCATGATCAAGTCACAAGAGATGGGCAGGATAGGCTAGAAAAGAAGATACACACAAAAAAAGAAATTACAATGTTTCCATAAATGCCTTAAAAATGCTCTTTGGAACACATAGAAATAAATTGTGTTACAAAGAATATTTTGCTTCCCAACCTGTGGATATTGCATTAAGCTCCTACTTTGTTTCCAAGTCTATTTATAGTTCCTAGATTATGTGAAATCCTTACGAAATTGTTTAGTACCCATGGTTACCAAACACATTTCATAAAGTAACACAATTCTAATGCTGTGATATATCAGCAAGTTTTTTCCTCTTTTCCTAGCAGTAGGTTTCTGGTACAAATTCTCAGAAGTATAGATAATAAAATCCAAAAATATTTCCTCCATTTGCAGTAAGCTGTGTTTAACATTACCATTTCTGCATGGCTTTACTCTCAGCATGGTATTGAGGCACTTCAGAAGCATAAATGGTCTTGGCCTGCCTTGTGTTCCAATGAAATTTGTCAGTCTTTAGGACATGCCATTTCTGAAGAGAAGACAGCTGAAAAGCCTTCAATCCTAAATCTAAACAGCACCTAAGCCACATAAAACTCCCTTTTTACTGTCCTTTTCTGTTGCAAATGTAAACGGACAGCAGCAAGTGTTGCAGCTGTAGTAGTTGTAGTGTTAGAGGTCCTGTGATATTTTCTTACTGTGGTAGGATTCACACATTTTTTAATGTTTTGTTCTTTTCATCTGATGATTCAGGAAACGTGTGAAATTGAGGCATGGATGCTGTGTCTTACAGGTTCTCTGTGATATAAATACAGGACTATTCACCAGAGACTTTCACAGCTATGCATGATACCCTGTGAAGGGAAGAAAACTGGCATAATTGACACAATACAGTGAAACTAAGGCTATTTCTCACTCCTGCTATTTTTTTCTCCTTTTTAATGCATTAAGCCATTCTTTGTTCTTAGTTTTGTCCCTTTCCCATTTTGCCACCTCTGATATGTATCTCACATACAAGAATTGTGTGATGCCAATGAGCTATAACAGGAAAAAATTGTATTTATAAACTGTCTTATTTACTCCTTTGCTGGTTTCTTCTAATGATCCCCTCATAGCCCTATGTATATATGTAACTAAATCAAGTAGCAAAAGCCAATATGACACCCATATGTGCCAGTAATTAGCAGGTACAGGCTGATTGCCATCAGAAGCGAGTAATGTTTCGGCACTAATGGGCCATTACAATGAGAGGGCATGATAATCTCAGCACTTCTTTTCTGCAGTAATGTCATCCTGGGCATTTTCTGCTCTTCTCACTGATGTCAGCTTGAAATACAATCGCAGCTAAGTCAGGTAATCCACCTGATTGAAATCTGCTCACTAAGGAAAAACTGTTGGGAAAAGAAAGCATTTGGAGTAGTTTTAGTATTTCAGAAGTATGTTCAAATCATTTAAGGCTTGTATAGTTTTTCACTCCAGTCATGCTACTTGTTTGTTAAATAAAAGCTTATAGGGATCCATTCAATTCACAGGAGAGCTACAAAACTCTGATGTGTGAATCCATTCCTGTGAACCATTTATTATATTGTTGCAATTCATCTCCCCCTTCAGATCTGTGTGTTAGCTGATCAACACAATAATCGAAAACATATGTGAAATGCCGATTGCTCAAAATAGATTTTGGAAGGGGGGGGAGGTAAATAGTTCTCATGGAGCTTTATTTCTAGAACATAGATTCCAGTTGCATTTTCTCATTTTCATAAGCAGTACACAGGGATTGGTAGGTGCTGTGTTTTTATTTTTCAGTGGATAAAAAAATTCCTTTCAGTTCTGTGCTGCCATTAGGGACTGGGAGGCTGAAGTTAAGTAGAGAGAGGATCATTGCTACTTCTGGCCCTTGCCTGGCTGTTTTCACAGCCTGTTAGGTGCTGAGCCTCACCTGCAGCAGCAGCTCCTCCTCCACCTTGCAGCCTGGAGTTTGGACCCAGGAGAGTTATTTTGTAAGGGCTTGTGCAGTGTGCCTTCCCATCAGGGGTGACTAAACAAACACCCACGATGGGAGTTGCTTAGGAAGGCAGAGACTATTTGTTCATGTCCTGCAAAATACATTATACCTGGGTTAAAGAGAATTTTCCCTACATTTTTTAGCCTGCCCCTGAAGCTTAAACAAACTTGGCATAGCTACAGCATGGAAAGTCTGCCTGTGGGAGGAAGATATCAGATATCTTGAGATACAGGATGCCAACAGCTGTGAACCTCACTCTTCATTTTATATCTGCCTTGGGAGCAGGCCGTGCAAGAAGACCAAAGCTGGCAGTGTGGAATGACTAAGCAGAAAGCAGGCAGCTGCTCAGAAAGTCAAAGTGGGGATGTCCAAATCACTGTGTGGTTGCACTGCATTCCTTACCCAGCCATGGAGCAGCTCTAATGTGAGAAACCTACAGCTGTGTTTGAGGAATTAGCACCCACTAAGCCGGGCAAAGGAGCTGTGGCCAGGGTGTGGTGGGCTGGTGGAGGCAGGAGGGGCTGGCTCCCTCCCCTCTTCCCCAGCTGCAATTGCTGTTTGCTACCTCCTCATTAAGACCTATTTCCTCATGAACTGCAAGTTATCCAAAACTGGAATGTGTTTGTGCAAATGCTTAGGATCTGTAAACCCAGGGCTGTGCTAAGGTGACAGCATTTGTGATCTGAGCCTCACAATTCTGTAGACAATCTGATCTCAGCATCTGCTGTGTGAGATAATTGGTGTGTCTTGGCTGTGTGTCTGGTGTTAGGCTGAGCAGAAAGATGAACACACTGTGCAGGTTAAGGTTAAGCCAAGAACAACATTTCCGTGAATATCGCTGGAAGTGAGTTTGTTCACAGCATGATCTTGCAAATGGGAAGCCTCCCCATGAATCATTTGCTCTCTTTCTTCCAGCTATTCTAAAGTTCCATGTAGCTTTGTTTCTTTTGTGATTGATGAGGAAAAAATGTCTATCACTGTGTTTACAGTCTCTATACACTATTCTAAATGTCACCGTCATCTGAGCCATGTGAGATCCCCCCCATTGTGCACTTACATGGCCAGACTCTCTCAACAAGCATTATTGCATCTGTTTGCCTCAAATGTGGCACTACAGCAAGTGTGACTAAACCTATGCCTACAATCACAGAGCAGCAGAAGAAACAGCGGGACAAACAGATCCTCAAGAAAACAGATCATTCATTGGAAGAGAAGTGAATGATGCCCACTTTGAACATGAGATATTTTATTTATAGTGATTTATGATTTAAAATCCATATGCTTTCAGCATTACTTGCAAGTGAAAATAATAGTCATTGATATTAAAGACCTATCTGTGGACTCTCAGTTGTGCTATAATAACAGCAGGAGTGTCTATGTTCACGTGCAAAAGTGATCACGGGAAACCTTTCTTTAATTGTAGGAGCTTTTTAATGTCACTTCCTCTTTCGTGAATTGTGGCTGACCATGTCCAGATACTCATGGAGGCCAGTGCACTTTCAAGTAATCTTCCAGAATTTTGAAGCCAAACATATTGGAGTCTCAGTTGACTTCCTTTTGCCTTGGCACGAACACTGAGATAACTGTCATTGGAACTGAACATTTTAGTTTCAGATTTCCCTGTTCTACGAAAGGAAGAACACCTATCTTACTGTGATCCTAGCAATTCTTAAAATCATTCTAGAGACACTTGTGCTTGGATGCAATTTCTACTATGATAACTGAGGTTTCATGAATTACTTGCAAACCTCTCTGAAGCTGTTGAATCTCTTTATTTTCTGTAGTGATTATTCTTCCTCCCTCTTTCTCTTCTCTTTCTCTTTTTTTTTTTTCCCTGCCAAAGGGAAGTTCATTTTAAAGTTACATTTTCCAGCCATTTGTTGGGGAGGATGAATCCTAAAATACTAACTAGTTTAAACTCATTTTTACAGGGCTCACTGCAAAGCCCATGTACAGCAAAGGATACTTGGCATCAGCTCTAACAGATTTCCGCTTGAGAAAACATTGTATTTTCCAGTAAAATGCTGTATCTCTGTCCTCTTTTTTTTCCCCCTCACTCTTCAGTCTCTCAATTTATTTTATTTTTTTAATTTTTTTTTTAATCTGGATGCTCTTTGGTTCACTTTTCTCCCTATTTTATTTTCTTCTTTGTGGGATTTGATCCCAGTAGAGCTGGGGTTCAAGCTGATATTTTAGGAGCAGAATATGACTGAAGTTCTTATTAACTAAAGTAAGTATATTCATCTCTTATTAAATATTCCCATACTCAAAGTGAAAATCTTAGTTTCACTTTAGATGTTGTTTACACTTATGTAACTTAATTGTTAAAGAAGAAGACAAAGACCTAGAAACTTGCTTTTTTCATACTTCACAGTATGAACAGCAGTTTCACGCTGCAAATCATACTGCATAATACTACTGTTTCACACTATAAATCCGTAAACCATAAATTATAAATAGAGCCTATAGCTACATGTCTTGAGTGCCATGATCACATTTTTCAAAGTTTTTCCTATAGCAGTTTAAGACTTCTTCTAGAGTTTCTCCTACTGGTACTGCAGGTTGGTGACACAGGTAGGTAGATGACTCCCTTCCTTCTGATGTGAAGCAGTGAGGTGCCACAGCTCAGTGGCCGAAAGCAGAGCTGTACAAGTGGGCCGTGCTCACAGGAGGTGTAACAATTGTCTGTGGGTGCTGATTTTGGCCTGGCCCACTGGCCTTTCAGGGCTCACTTAGTTATTTAATTTCTGCCTTCTGCAGGATTTTCAGTTAAAGGACTGTGCAGGCCATTCCACTACAAGGGTAAAGTGCTGACCACTTCAATGAAGCCTTGCAGCCTCTGTGTGTGGCAGAGCATGATCTCTTCAGTATCATCAGCAAACTATGTGGGCTGCTCCCAGAGCAGATTTCATTTGCTTTCCAGCCATGAAAATGCAAGGTTGGTGGTAGTACAGGAGAACTATGAAAAAGTACCAACAATGTAGGTGCATTGCAACAAAACCTGACCAAACAGACAGGGTTTTATCTCAAGTCTGATGGCACTGTTAATTTCTTCTTATCTGGCAGAATACACTCAGGATGCGTCTTGTTATATCTCTTACTAATTTTTAACCACTTCTAATTAAGGTTAGATTGGATTGTGATTGATATAAATAAATCAAACTCACTGTCCCAGGGAATATAGCGAAGATGCCAAAATTTCTTTGGACTAGAATTCATACTGGGACAGTTGCACAAAGTAATGGTAATGGATTATGACTAAGAGCAATTTACAGAAAGTTGCCTATATCACGTATGTCTTATATGAAATCGCTAGGTGAAATTAAGCTTACTTTGAAATAAGGAGCAGGTTTTCTTTTGGCTTTAATGGCAGAGCATTTCACCCATTATATTCTACAGCTTTTGAAATCAAAAGGGAAGACAAAGAATACAAAGCGGTTCTTATTTTTTTTTTAAACTGTCCCTCAGAAATCATTGACAAGCAGATTTCTCTTGGAAGGATGGCGGATGCAGGTGCACCACAGGTTTGTGCTTCAGTCTTTAGTGCTCTCTGGGAATACTGGTTTCATTTTCCTTTTCTCTGAGTTAATTTCTTTTTCTGTAAATGTCTTCTTTTCTTTTCAAAGCTTGTTGCAGTAAGGCTTCACTTTAATTATAGTGATCTATGATATAGCTTCTAATGAGTCTGAATGGCAGCAACTTCCCAAACACAGACGCTGCCTGCAAAAAGCCAGGCAAGTGTAAAACAGGTCCCTCTTTAAGACTTCAGGAGATTATATGCTGTTTTAGAAGCCCACTGTGCAATTACTTCACTTTCATCGTCACAGATGGCCACTGAAATCATTCTGTCTGATAGTGTTTGATGAAGCATTTAACATTTTGAATCACAGTGGACTAATACAATTCAGAATGAATCTTGAATATTTTAACTGGATTAAATGTCTGAGAATATTTTTGTCTCAATGTGCCATGCTTTTCTACTTCAAGAAAATCTCAAGCACTTTAAAGCCATAGTATTGAAAATGCTATTTGCTGCTGAAGATGCTATAGAATTATGAAAAGAATCCCACCTTTCCTTGGTGACTCTGGCTGTTCCTTTCTCATCATAAAGTATGTATTAGCTCTTTCAGGCAGCTGAACAGTCCCATTGTCCTGGGCACAGAAAAGCATAAAATCACTGGCAATCACTTCGCCATTGTGTTTGGAGATTAAAGGACAGGACCTGACAAATGAGGCAGACCTTGAATCAGAAGAAGTAGCATCAGATAATGCAGCTAAACAGTATGTCTAGCACAGATTAGCTCGCAATGAATTCTTGGCCAGTCATTCCTCTGGCAACCTATTTGCCAAAGAAAGGTCTTGATTTATCTTTCAGATAGTATTGTTTTTTATTTCTAATTCTGGATATTATTTTGTATTCAGTTTTAATTAAGATTTGCGATGGTCTTGTAAGCTCCCAGGAATGCTCAAAGAGCATATACAGTGCTCATAATCCAGAAAATTACCTGTGTGCTTATTCCTGTGGTTGTTCTTCTTACTCCAATCCTGCTACCTGAATAACCTCATCCTGGCAGCACATATTTGTATCAGTATCAGTTTTCTAATGTTAAAAGCAGTGCACAAAGGTTTATGGGAAGGTCTTGGGATGACTCAACTCTTGGCTGCTGTCTCTGTAGCAGAAGGCTGTGGTTTCCATTTCCACCTCATGTACTAGGCTCATACCCAATGCTTGGCACTGCCTTTTGGTGATAGGGGGTGTTTCACTGAGGAAGATGTCATCCTGAACATGACATGATGAACTCAGAGCTATTGTTTCTCCATCTGGAAATGAAACCCCCAAGGAATACTTCAGACAGCTTACCTTAGGACACAGCCAAACGTTCCCAAAATCATTGCTGTGGCAATATGTATGTGAGATGTTCAGCACATGACAACCACGTTTCTGCCTGAAGAGTTTTTGTCTGTATTGTTTTCATCAGTGTACAGCATCTGTTGTGGGATTTGTAAAAAACACAGATTTCTCTTAGCAGAGCAGACATTTTTCTTCTGTGCAAGCGGCAGGAGCTGTAGCAAGTCAGCTTTGCTGCTGCCTCTTCTTCCCACCTCTGGAGAGGTATATCCTTCCTGTTGCTGCAAGGGAGAAAGTCAGTTGTAGAAGTCAGTGTGTGGCACCACTGGAGCATTTAAATGCATCTGCCAAGGGAAATACTGCAGCTGATTCCATATTTTTCAGTGATAGGGAGACAGAAATTCTTTAATTATGGTGCATGATAAAGGTTGTTACAAGGGGCCAATATTGACAGCTTACAGTAAAGGAGCATGATGTACCTAGGGAAAACAGAAGACTTTTGGCTCATTATGATATTCTGCTTTCAATCTGAATTTAAAAAAAAAAAATCTCTTTCTGTTATCTGTGTCTGTCCATCTAACTCCATTACCCCAACCTTTCTGCACTTCTCTGTAATCTTGTTACAGATTTCTGCTCGTTTCCTTCCTCCCCTTGTCAGAGAAGGAAAGAAGAAAAGGAAGAAGGAAAGAAATAAACCTTTCAAGTACTTTCTCCTTTTTCCTTTGGTTTGAAAAACATGGAAAATGCTTGTATGAGAACAGTGATAATAGCCAAGGACCAGACTTCAGCCCTGTGTTTTCATGCTTTTCCAGGGAACACGGTGATGGTTATGAACTGATCTAGTCGCAGCCCATTAACAATCTTGTTCTCATACAGAGAGCTGATAGCAGATTTCAGACAGATTTGGGGTTAGATATACACAAAGAAAATGCTTTTGTTTGTTCTATTCTCTTTAGGCTGCATGCCACACTCTGAAGCACCAGCCTTGCCGATATCAGTGGTGAACTTGCCTCCCTTCACCACAAATCTAATCTTAAAGACCAATTAAAAATGCAGTCTTGATGCTGATCATGCCGTAATCAAACCTCTCCTGATGGGAGAGAGTTTTTAAAGTCCTTGCCAGGAGTTCCAGAGACAAACGGGACTCTCAGCCTTCGCTGCTTCTAGATAATTGTTTATTAAGTCTTATCAGAGAAACAGAGTCACTAGTGTGATCCAGACATAGCACAGAGCAGGGAATGCAGGAGAAAGCAGAATTATCAAGATTACATGACCTTCTTAAAGGTAAATCAACCAGTGGTTAATAAAAATGTACATTATTTTTACTTTTCTACCAATTATTTAGTAACACAGCCAGGAACTGAGGAATTCTTTGTCCAGTCATCCCAAACTACTTTTACTGCAGAATATGGAGTAGTAGTAGAAGAAGAAGGTTTGGAGAACACCAACAATCCTCCATTTTGATGGGTTTTGTTTTTATCTATTTACTACATTAACAAACCCAAAACCTCTATATTTTTCACCCTGTGACAATCTTACATAGCAGTCTATCACCTAATTTGCACCAGTGTCGTTTCTAGTTCTTCTCTAAGAGTAGGCATTTTCCACAGACAGAGGTCAAAAGCTGTGTTGTTCAGGGGGGTAAAAACCCTTCAAAACAGGCAGAGAAATATTCTCTGCACTCTGGGTTCCCACACAGTCTGAATGTATATAATGATGTCCTATTATCCCTAGGCAGGGGTTGCCAGGATCCTACCAAGGATACCATCATGTTCTAAAGCCCTGATACTCATCACTCACCTTGGAGAGCTGAATATTCCTCTCTGTCTGAGCTCAGAAATGACTCTTGATGTAATTTGGTGGAAAAACAGTTCTGAAAAGTATTTACAAGTAAGAATAAATATATTGCTTCGTACCATGACAAATATCTTGCATCTTTACAGGTGGTATGGATGTGAAAGTAAATTGGTTTGAAATCCTCATGACACAAAACTAAGTTGAGAACACTAAATTAAATTTTTCTTCCAGTCCACAGAAATAAGAGAGCATGCAAGAGAGTCTGATATGTGAACAAAGTTGCCTATAAAATAGACTCCTCTCAGGGAATTTAAGTAGTTTTCTTCTTTAAGAAAAATATGGCAGTTAGATGCTCTGCCAAACTTTTAGTGGCTGAAAACTCCAAGATCTTTACAGAAATCTGGAAAGGAGCCATTTTGGAACATGACTTTTATCAATAGGGATTAGATAGAATGATCAAAACAAATTTAAAGTTTTAATAAACAAACAAGTTTCCATCTTCATTGCTTAGATTTCTATTTCCCTCTTACATAGGTAGTACTAAATTGCAGGTAGCAGGTGGGATTCTTGTTCTTCATTGGACTTTAATATCACTTCACATATATTTAAAATTTATAACAGGTCTCATGAATTCAAATGAGATGCCACAGTCCACAGATAAAACTGCAATAACAGTTATGCAGATTTTAGAAAATAGTCAACTCCAGGTGTTGGCTCATGAATATTTATACACATCAGTCATCAAGGAAGCAAAATACAATTTGGACCTGATCCTGTTCCCAATAAAATGGATAAAAACCACCCAATACTAGAAACAATCCTTTAAAAGAAATCTGACAAAAAAACCAATTTTTCCCCATCTCCATGTGTATCCCCAAAAATGGGGTGGGGTCAAGGGATCAGAAAAAGAAAAACATGTTTTTGCTTTTTTTATTTATTGAGATGGCACTTATTTTTCCTCAGTTTGGAATATATTCTTATCTAAATGCATGTAAGCAAAGCTATTTTTCACATACAAATTTTTTAAATTGTGTCACAATGTTTGAACTTAAGCATATATTCTTTGCATGATGGATTTCACGAATAAAAGTAATCTCTGTGACACCTATGAAAGGAAATACATAAAAACAATTTAAAGTCAGTAAAGATTTTATTTTAGTTTTATATAGCTGGAATACAGCCAAATGGATTTTTCTCACTTAAAAAAACCCCATTAATTCAAACTGGGAAAGTTTCTATTCCAAAAAATGGTATTTGGAGTGTTGAAGGGAAGGGGAAAAAAAGTCTCTAACTGAAATGAGATAGATACAAATACCTGGTAAAGTATGAGCTCTAGGTCAGATTCTGACTTTATTTGCACCTTTGTACATACTAGGATATTTCCATTCAGTTACATTGTTAAAGATTTATTTCATGGCACTGAGACCAGGATCATTCACATGAATGCCTGACAAAGCTGAAGAGACAGTTTGACAGACCAGGAAAATAGGACCAAACCCAGGCTTTATACAGAACTTACATTTTCACTCTTTCCTCAGTTCTACATTTGTGTCCTGAAAACAAAATTCCATGAACAAGGAAGACAGTCAAAAGGGAACAGAAAATGCTTGTGGCAATATAAATAATGTAAACAAAGGTTCAGGAAACATGATCAATTGTTTAGAAAGACTCAAATCTGTTCTTTTTTTTTCTAGTGACCATGGATGACAGGGGAAGTCGTGTGTTCTATTTCTTTTCCCAGTAGTCTGTCATTGTCCTGCATTGGCAGGTAAGGTTTTACCTCATGATAATCAGTCTGGGAGGTCTTCTCTGCGTTCCAAGCTAAAGACTGGTACTGAGTTGCAAGATACTGTAAACAAGTGCAGTAGCCAGCAAAATCAAAAAATAGTAGCTTCTCATCTGTTTGTTTCAACATGACAGTTCTCTGGCAGTGGAGAACAAAAAAAAATTGATTACATGAGGTGAGAGGACCGGAGCTATGCACTCAGAATTTTGTATGTGTTCAGTAGCCTTTAGCAGTCTAACTTGTGTCAACTTCCAAAACTGGCTACAGTTCCAGGAGCAATATTACTTGAATAAAACACATAAATATAGGAAAATTTTTTTGCAAATATGGCAGAAGTGATACCTCAGTTCACAGTGGCTTGTTTTGAGCACTTACTATATGAGAGTTTTTTAGTAGCCTTTATGTATTTGTGATGAAGACTTTGAATCCCAGAAGATTTACGGAAAACACTTAAGGATGTTATTCCATTAGTGTTCCATTTAAAATATTTCACACTTAATTAGGCAAGAGAAACAATATATGACTTTAGTGTTTAAATTTTAAGCTGGGTATAGTCACGGTGAAAAACTAACGCTTTGATGGAAAAAGAATTATCTTGGGAATTATTTGTAATATGCAATAGGGCCAAAAAATAATTGTTAAAGTTCTGGTTTAAAGGAAATACAAGAGGACATAAATAAAAATTCTTTCATATGGAGGATTGAACGAGAATGATAAGTAGGCTGCCCATCTGGATATCTTGTAGGCAATTCTGCATTCTCTTTCATTTATTTTCATTAGATGTATTTTTAGCACAGAATGCAGTTCTTTTGCTGAGCATAGTGTTGCATGGGTAGGGGGAAATGTCCAGGTGACACATGACAATGTCATTACTTTATTCTGGGCAACTGTGTAAGGAAGGGCAGCCAGTTTTCCTCACATGGTGTCCAGACTGAAAATCAGGTACAGCCAACTTGACATCGATCCCACACTTGAGAAGGGATTGATATCAGCTGGAACAAGTGGCATAGAGGAGTAGAAGATGGCTGCTTGCAACTGCTTGCAATTTAAGAGCAGGCCGGGGGCCTCGTCTGTCTTCGGATATCAAGGTAAAACCAGGCAGTGTCAAACACCATGGGGTGTCTTTACATCACCAGGGAATGTGCTTTGTATCTGCTTAGTCACTGTAACTGCTAACACGAGTTTGCAATATCTAGGGAAACAGCTCAGTGCATATTAATTTCTTGGAATCACCCAAATTAAAGCAGAAAGTACAATCAGCTTTCTATGGACTCAAGCAATTAAGACAAATTTAAATAGATTAAATACGTCTGTCTGTGCTTAAGCAGAAAAGGGATTAGGACTTAAATGTAACAACATAACCCTTGTTCAGCTGTATGTCAGGCACAGCTTGGAGCTCTGTGCTGCATAAAGATTAAAATTCATGCAGAAGTATTGCTAAGAGAGGAAAGACATTTTAATTCTTATCGTCTAATTAATTAACAACTAAATATGACATAAAGACAGCATAAGAGAAGGAAAGGGTGTGAGCCATTTGATACCCCCGCACTTTGCTGCTATAACAGCGTCATCTTCATTTACAGTTTCATGACTCTGCACTGCTTGAGTTTAAAATTCACAGTGCACAAGGCTTGTAATGGAACCTAGTGAAATTCGGTTCCCAAAATGAAGTGGGGATGACAGAATGTGTGCCACGTTCAGATTAGAGACTCAGACGTAAAACAGTCCTTCAGAGAGACCACAATGTTCTGTGTGAAAATCTATTTGAAAGGTACCAGCAGTACATTTCATCAAAACAGTGGTGCTGGAGACTGCTCTGTGCTCCAGACACGGGACACAGGTGTACTAATGAAGACAAGCTTTGCACTGTCCCCAGCAATGTGCTTTAACTCTGACACGGAACTGTCACAAGTGGATCTGGAATAAATTTCTTTGCAGCAGCAGCATAATTGTGTTTGAGGGAACATCGGTGAGGGCAGGACGGCAGTGTGGGTGTTTCATGAGTTTAATCTGTATTGTTGAGGTTAGAAAGCACTGCATAATTTGGAGCCAAGAAATCTAAGTATTAGTAAACTGAGGGAGAAATCCCAATTTTTTCTGACTGTTACTAAAACCTGGCAGCGTCTAAGTTGCCAGCAGGAATGATATTATATATAACATATATATAACCACTCATGGCAGGGAAGCAGGTCGCACACAGACAATTAATCCCTTCTCAACCCCGTTGCTGCTGGCCCAGACTGGTGTGCACCGCTGGTTTCTCCCTCCGGTTTCTCCCGCTGCTCGTCACAGCGGCTCTTCCAGCCGGGAACGGCTCCAGCATCGCTCCCGCAGGGCAGCGGCATCGCCTAGCCTCCCAAAGAACAGCCTGCGGGAACCATCGGGGCGCAGTTTCCTGCTCCGGGAGGTGCCTGCGGTGGCCGAGGCGATGGGCGGCAGGAGCCGAGTGCGGAACCGCGGGGCTGCCGCTCCCCCTCGCGGCCGCAGCCCCGCCTGCTCCGCTGCCCTGCGGGAGCCGCTCCCCGGGGACGCCCAGCGCTCGGGCTCCGGGCACCTCCTTCTCCGCAGTGACCAGCACGGGTGTTTTCAGCTTCTCTCCCAGCCCGCTTTTCCCCGGTCCTGCCTGATGGCAGCAGCAGGAGGCCCGGAGAAAATCAAGCCGGTGTTTTGCAGACCCGAATGCAGGAATTCGCCCTTGCGTGCTGAATAAACACTCTGAAGAGCTTAATTACCGCCCGGTCACGTTCAAGGGATGCTTCAGCCCAGATCAACTGTACTTCCCTTTCCTCCTCATCTTCCACCACTGCAGACTCGTCTGCTGAGTGTTTTGATGGCATTGATCTGTTTTGCTCACACCTGTGTTAATCTGTTCCTCCAGCACCTTAGCAGGCATACAGAAGCGATTTCAGACCATTACCATGTTGGATTGTGGAAGCATAAAAACTGCAGCGAATCCAAGAGCATTGTGAGAAGTGTGGTAGAGAAGTTTGTTGTCAAAATTTTAATCTGATAAAGGAGATGTTACTTTGTACATTGTTTAAATATGTATTTAAATTCAAAGGGCAACTAGATATTCTTGGGAAAAACAAACCAAAAACAGTTCATAAACTAGCATATCAGAAATTCATGTTAATTTAGTAGGCATTCCTGTCTGTACTTCTGGTTCTCAAGGGGAAACTATGACATAATTTGATTGAAAGGGGGAAAAGTGACAGATACAGAACTTTTTTGTTTTATATTAAAGGCCAGGCATTAAAAGCATCCCAGGAAAGCATGGCATCCTGCAAAAGCCTATGGGAAGGCAGAGGGGGAAAAGTTACAGAAAAATATGGGCAATACCCCGAGAGAATGTATATGAAGAAATAGCAGAATATAAGGGCAAGTCAAAAAAAACGCATACAAAAAAATTTAGGTGTTTTAAATTACTGTCAGCAACTGGTCTTTAGGATACTCCATATGTAGAAATTTTAAGTTTTCCATATTTATCTGATTATTTATCCAGTTTCAACATGAACCTTAGTTACTACTTGCAAAATGACTTTTCTATCAATATAATAACTTACATTTGTTTTATGGATTTAATTTTCTCCTTTTCTTTCCACAGTGACTTGAAGCTAGTGCTCTAAATAGCCTTGGCTCTAAAGTACAGAGAGCTATCTTGAGATTTCTTCTGCCTATGATCATCTCTGCATACTAGTTAGAAGCACTGTAAAGACAAGTTTTATAGGAAAATCTTATATTAGATGAGGAAGAAGCCACAAAACCTCTGCCAGGCTGTGAATGTCTCCTTCTAGAGGTGATCAGGAGTTCTGATGAAGTTGATGGAGGTGATTCTAGGTGAGCAGATGAGAGATTCCTCCTGAGCCAAAACAGATCCTCTCTCACTTTCACCACTCTGGTTTTCTGTCTACAGCACATGAATGTATGCTTGAACACATATGTTGTACTGAACACAAATGAAGGGAGAAATATTTTCCATAGAATTCTGGTAATTGTCTATAGAAGCAAGAAAATGAAGGGATTTTGGATGAATGTCGTACTGTACTACTACTCCGTTGTTTTTACCGGAATATTTTTATTCCTTGGTTGTGCTTGAAACTTTACAGAGTGTTCATGGTGAAAAATCAAGAATGATTAAGAGAACAGATCAAAGCAAGCATATTTTTTCAGGAGTGAAGTCATCCACAGTCCTTTGATAGAGTTTGTTAGTTGTTGGGGTTTTAGTTTAGTCTTAGTTTTTTTCCTGTTAAAGGAATT